>NW_016908214.1:338-45314 GCF_001483705.2 Eufriesea mexicana | reverse complement strand
CGCTGGGTTGGCCTCGTGGTGGCAGTGGTTGGAGCCTACATCGCAGGCAAGGGTCCTCGAGGCCCGACGTGAGAGTTGCGCATCGTACAGATCGGGTGCTGTCCTCCTGAGGCAGTAGGGATTTAGAAAGGTCCCGTCCCAACACCAAGGGAGTCGATGGGAGCTAGCATCCCAGTTAGACAAATTGGAAGATCGGGGGTGTCCTGTGGCACTCCCGCTCGCGCTGGTTGGGCGTATCCCAACCCCTCGCCCATGGGGGCCGTGTTGCGAATCCCTCGTGGAATATGCAGCACGTAAAACACCGACACTCGTTTGTCCATATTGCGCTACTATACCCTTTACGGCTCTGATGTGGTCAGCAATAGTGAAAGTGCCACGATACGTTAAGTTATGTTACGTTAGGTTAGGCTAAGTTTCGTTAGTATAGTATAGGATAGCATAAACTTTAATGCTATACTCTGCTACTCAGTGCATTTTTGCGCACTGATGTGCCCCAGTATGCTGTGGTTGGCTGTATGGAGGCCAGCAATAGCTGTCGCAGAACGTTTTTGAGTTATGCCACGTTTGTTTAGGCTATGTTCGGTTACGTTATGCTAGGATGTCTTCGTCTTTCGTGCACTACACTATTATCCGGCGGGTTCCTTTGATATGCTGTGTTCTACTAGATTCTGCATGGCCCTGTGGAGGCCGGCAATAGTGTTCTCGGCACGTTACGTTCAGTCATGTGTCTCTCGGTTAGGTTGTGCTATGCTAAGTATGGTTAAAAAGGCTTAAGCTTTTGTGTTGTACACAGCTTTTGGTAGACTGATGCTCTCTACTGTGCTCTACCATGTCATGCTTGGCACTGCGGAGTCCGGTAATAGCGGGCGCAGCACGTTAGGTAAGGTTAGGATTGGTTCGGTTATGCTACGGTCCTTTCTATTAGGAGAGGGTTGCTTCGACTTTTGTGCTTTAGTCTGCTATTAGGTCGATTTCTGCGCCATAAAGTGCTCTAATATTACCAGCTTGCCCCCTGGGAGGCCAGCAGCTGTTGTTTCAGCACGTTATGCTGAGTCATGTTACGTTCGGTTAGGTTGTGCTAGGATAAGTTTGGTCAGGATGGCATCAACGTTTGTGCTATACACTGCTATTCGGTGGATTTCGGCGCTCCACATTGCTCTGCTACACCCCACAGGGCTCCCTGGGAGCCAGCAGCTGTGGTCGCGGCACGTTATGCTCCGTTTGGCTATGTCATGTTAGAATACGTTAGTTTGGGTTAGGTTTGTGTATCTCTGACTTTTCTGCTCTACACTGCGTTTCTATGGTTTCGTGCGATCTACTCTGCTCTAATAGGTTCAGCATGGCCCTGGGGAGGCCGGAAATAGTGATCGCCGCACGTTCGGTTGTGTTATGTTACGTTTCGTTTGGTTTGGTTGGGTCAGGTTTTGTTAGGGTGCCTTTGAGTTTTCTGCTATGCTCTGCTATTTGGTTGCTTTGAGCGCTCTACTGCGCTCTACTACACTCTGCTTGACCCTGTGGGGCTAGGAAGTGTGGTGGTGCTTCGATAGATTGTGCTAGGCTAGGTTTGGAAATGCTGCGGTTGGTCATGTTAGGACAGAATAGCTTTGACCTTTGACCTATACACCGCTAGTCGGTGGTATTCTTCGCTCTACATTGCTCTACTACACTCTGCGCGACTCGGTGGATGCCACTAACAGCGATATCTGTACGATAGGTTCTGTTAGGCTTCGTTCGGTTATGTTACATTAGTATGGGTTAGGTTTGGATTACCTTCACTTTCGTGGCATAAACTGATGTTCGGTGGTCTCCAGCGCACTACTGTGCTCTGGTATACACTGAATTGATCTGGGGATGCCAGCAATAGTGGTATCGGCAAGTTAGGTTGAGATAGACAACGTTCGGTTATATTAAATTTGGTTATGTTAGGATTGAATAGCTTTGACTTTTATGATATGCACCGCTATTCGGTGCACTTCTGCGCTCTACATTGTTCTGGTATGCGTCGCCTTCCTCTGTCTAGGACAGCAATGGTATTCTCAGCATGTCATGTTTAGTTTGGTTACGTTCGCTTAGATTCGGTTAGGACATATTACGTTGGAATATCCTTGACTTTTGCGCTACACGCTGAAATGGGGCGCATTACTGAGCTCGACGTTGCTCTTGTATATTCTGCTTGGCTATGGGGAGGCAAGCAATGGTCGTCTCGGCTCGTTAGGTTGTGTTAGGCTACGTACCGTTATGTCACCTTTGGCTGTGTTAGGATGGGTTATCTTTGACTTTTGTGCCATACACTGCTATTCGGCGGAGTTCTGCTCTATACTGTGCTCAGGCATGTTCTGCTTGACCATGTCGATGCCAGTAATAGCGGTCTCGTCACGTTAGGTTTTGATACGTTACGTTTGGTTAGGTTACGTTAGCCTTGGCTGGGTTTGGATACCTTCTACTCTTTCGTTGTTCACACCGATTCTATGGATTTCCGCGCTCTACTCTCCTTTATTATGTTCCCCTTGGCCCTGTGGAGACCTACAATAGCTCCCGGGTCACGTTTGCGTGAGTCAGTTTTCGTTTGGTTGTGTTACGTTTGGTTAAGTTAGGATAGGACAGCTTTGACTTCTGTGCTATACACTGCTATTCGGTGAATTTCTGCGCTCTACATTGCCCTAACATAGTCCGCTCAACTCTGGGGATGCCTGTCATAGTGGTCACGGCACGCTAGGTTGAGTTATGCTACGTTTGGTTATGTTACGTTTTGTTAGTGTAGGATTTGTTAGCTTTGACTTTTATGCTATACACTGCTACACGGTGCATTTCTGCGCTCTGCTGTGCTCTAATATGCTCAGCTTGGCTCTCGTGATGCCAGCAATTCTGTTCTCGGCTCGTTGGTCTGAGTTAGGCTACGTTTGGTAAGGTTACGTTCGTTTAGGTTAGGTTTGGATAGCATTGACTTTCTTGGCTCACACCGCTATTCGGTGAACTCCTGCGCTTTACTGTGCTCTATTATACTCCGCACGACACTGGGGAGGCCAGCAATACTGTTCGCAGGAAGATAAGTTGTGTTTGGTTACGTTTTAGTTTGTTACGATTGGTTATGTTAATTGTGGGTAGCTTTGACTTTTGTGCTATATACTGCTATTCGGTGAATTTTGATGCTCTACATTGCTCTACTATGCTCTGCCCCGCTCTCGGGATGCCAGCAATGATGGTCGCGGCACGTTATATTGTGTCAGATTGCGTTCGGTTTTGTTAGGATAAGTTGTGGCAGATATGGACAGTTTCGACTTTTGTGCTTCGTACTGCTATCCTATGGACTTCTGCGCTCTTCTGCGCGCTATCGCACTCCGCTTGGTGATGCGGAGACCTGCAACAGTGGTCTCGGCTCGTTAGGTTTGTTTAGTTTACGTTTGGTTTGTTTAGGGTAAGTCTGGTTAGGCTATTATATCATCTACCTTTGTGCTACTCACTGCTATGCGGTGGGTTTCTGCACCTTGCTGTGCTCTAGTATATTCTTCTTGCGCCTGGCGAGGCCAGCAATAGTTGCCTCGGCGCGTTACGTTGAGTCAGGCTACGTTTGCTTAGGTTAGAATAGGGCAGGCGAGGTTGGGATATTTTTGGCCTTTGTGCTATGCGCTGCCAGCATATGGGCTTCTGCGCGCTACTCTGCCATAATGTGTTCTGCTTCGCGATGGGGAGGCCAGCAGCAAGAATATAGACACGAGAGTTTGGGTTGTGTCACGTTTGTTTGCGTTAAGTTATGTTAGGTTTTGTCAAGATATCATCGACTTCTATGCTTTGCACTGCAACGCCGCGGATTTCTCTAATCTACTTTGCTCTATTATATTCTGATTGGCTCTGGGGAGGACAGCAATAGTGTTGAAGCGCGGTTAGGTGAAGTTGGGTTATGTTCGCTTATGCTACGCTTGGTAAGCTTAGTCCGGGGTAGTTTCGACTATTGTGCTACAAACTGCTGTTCGGTGAATTTCCGCGATCTACTCTGCTCTGTTACATTCTGCTCGGCTCTGGGGAGGCCAGGAGCTGTGGTCGCGGCACGTAATTTTGGGTTACGATACGTTTGGTTACGTTAGGCTAGGCCAGGTTATGTTCGGATATCCTCGACTTTTGTGATATTCACTGCATCGCGGTGGGTTTCTGCGCGCTTTTGTGCTGTAATATACCATGCCTAACACTCTGGAGATCCGCAACAGATGTCTCGTCATGTTAGTTTATGGTAGGCTATGTTTGGATATGTTACGTTTGGATAGGTTAGGACAGGCTACTTTATCTTCTGTGCTATACACATCTATTCAGATGATTTCTGGGCTCCAATGTGCTGAGATGTGCTCTGCCTTGCTCTGGGGAGGACATCAAGGATTGTCTCGTCACATTGTTTCCAGTTACTCTACGATTGAGTAGGTTAGGTATGGTCAGGATATGTCAGGTTAGGTTAGACTTTGGTACTATACAATGCAATGCGGTGGATTTCTGCGCACTACTGTGCTCTAGTATACTCTGATTGTCTCTGTTGAGGTCAGCAATAGAGTTCTCGTCATGTTGGGTTGAGTTTGGTTACGTTCGGATCTATTACGCTAGGCTAGGTTAGGATTGGCTACATTGACTTTTGAGCTGTTCCCTACTGTTCGGGAAATTTCTGCGCTCTAATGCGCCCCTATTTGCTCTGCCTGGCTCTGGGAGGCCAGCAATATTGGCCTCGGCACGTTATATTGAGTTACACTATATTTGGATAGGTTTGCTTCCGACAAGTTAGTTCAGGATATGTTTGACTTTTGTGCTGTACAGAGCAAGGCGATTTATTTCTGCGCTCTGTTCTGCTCCAGTGTTTTCTGCATGGCTCTGTGACGCCAGCAACACTGGTCTCGGCACGAAAGGCTGGGAAATGCTACGTCCGGTTATGCTACGTTTGGTGAGGTTAGGATAGGGTAGTTTAGGCCTTTGGGCTATACACTGATATCCGCGGATTCCTGCGCTCTACTGCCTTCTCATATTTTCTGCTTGGCTCTGGGGGTGGGGGCAGCGATAGAGGTCTCAGCACGTCATCCTTAGTTACACTACGTTTGGGTATGTTAAGTAGGTCCAGGTTAGGACCGTGTACGACTGTCTCTTGCGCTATACACTGCAATGTGTTGGGTTACTGCGCTCTACTGTGCTATAATATATTCTACTTTGATCTGGGCATGCTAGCGATAGTTTTCTCGGCACGTAACGTTGAGCTATGCTACGTTCGCTCGTGTTACGCTTGGTGAGGTGAAGATAGGGTAGTTCAGGCTTTTGTGCTATAGACTGCTATCCGCCTATTCCTGCGCACTACTGCGTTCACATACTTTCTCCTTGGCTTGGGGGGGGGTGGCGGATAGTGATAGTGGTATCGGCACGTCATGCTTAGTTACACTACGTGTGGTTAGGTTAAATTATGTCAGGTGAGGTTAGGGTATCCTCGACTTTTGTGCTATACACTGCTATTCGTTGCATACCTTCGCTATACGTTGCTCAACTATTCTCTGCTCTACGCTGGGGAGGCGAGCAATAGCGGCCGCGGCACGTTATTTTGGGCTAGCTCATATTTGGATAAGGTAGGTTAGGCGATGTTTGTTTAGGGTAGCTTTGAATTTCGTTCTGTACACTGATTTTCGCTGGATTCCTGTGCTCTACCGTGCTCTACAATATTCTGCCAGGCAATGCGAAGGTCAGGAGCACTGGACGCCTCACGTTCAGCTGTGTAACGCTAGGTTTGGTTAGGTTAGGTAAGGACAGGTTCTGCTGGGATATATACGGCTTTTGCGATCGACACAGCAATGCGCTGGATTTTGCGCTATGCTTTGCTCTAGTACATTCTGCTTCACATTTGGTTAGGTTAGGTTAGGTCAGGTTTGGATAGGACAACTTCGACTCTCTTGCTATTCTCAGCAATGCGTTCGATTTATGCTCACTACCGTGCTTTAATACATTCTGCTTATCTCTGTGGAGGCCAACAGTAGTGGTTTCGTCATGTTAGTTTGAGCTAGGCTACGTTTGGGTATGTCATGTTTGGCAAGGTTAGGACAGGCTACGTTGACCTTTGTACTGTACACTGCTATTCCGTGGATTTCTGCGCCCTGCATTGCTATAGTATACCCTGCTCGACTCTGGCGGGCGAGCAATTGTGGCCGTGGCACGATAGGATGGGTTAGTTTGCGTTTGATCAAGTTAGGTTTGTTTAATCTCGGCCAGGTTAACATAGACTTTCGTGATAAACACTGCTACTCGGAGTATTCCCGCGATGTACTGTGCTCTGCTATATTACGTATAGCCCTGGCAATGCCAGCAATATCGGTCTCGGTATGCTAGCTTCGGTTAGGCTAGGTTTGATTAGGTTACGTTAGAAAACGTTTGGTTATTGTGGCTCCGACTTTCGTGCCATACACTATTATCCGGCGGGATCCTGTGATCTACTGCGCTCTACCGTATTCTGCTAGGGACTGCGGAGTCCGGCTGCAGCAGTCGCGGCACATTCTGTTGTGTTACGCTGCGTTCGGTTAGGTTAGGTTAGATTAAGTTATGTTAGTCTATCTACGACTTTTGTGCTATTCACTGCAATGTGGAGGATTTCTGCGAACTGCTGTGCTCTAGTATACTCTACTTGTCTCTGACGCGGTCAGGAATAGTTCTCTGGCCATTTTAGGTTGAGTTAGGTTACGATTGCGTCTGTTAGGTTTGGCTAGGTTAGGACGGGCTACTTCGACTCTTGTGCTTTTCACTGCCATCCCTTGAGTCTCTGTGATCCTCTTCGCTCTACTGCATTCTGCTTGTCTCTGTGGAGGCCATGAGCTGTGGTCACGGCATGTCCTTTTGAGTTATGCTACGTTCGGTTTGGTTAGGTTAGGCCAGGATAGGTTAGGATATCTACGGCATTTGTGCTACTCACTGCAGTGGAGTGGATTTCTGCGCAATAATGTGTTCTAGTACGTTCTGCTTGTCTTTGTGGAGGCCAGCAATTGCGGTCTGGTCATGTTAAGTTGATTCTGGCTTCTTTTGTGTATATTACGTTTGGCTACGTTAGGGTCGACTACTTTGACTTCTGTGCTACTCACTACTATCCGGAGCATCTCCGCGCTCTAATGTCCTCTAGTGCTCTCTGCCTGGCACTGGGGATGCCAGTAATGTCGTTCTCGTCACGTTATGTTTAGGTACAATACGTTTGGTTGGGTAAGGTAAGCTCAGGTTATGTCAGAATATGTTTGAATTTTTTGATGTGCACGGCAATGCGGTGGGTTTCCGCGCTCTGCTGTGCCCTAGAATATTCTGCTTGGCCCTGCGGAGGCCAGCAATAGTTTTCTCGGCTCGTTACGTAGAGCTATGCCACGTTGGCAGTGTTTCTTTTGGTGAGGTTAGGGCAGGATAGTTTAGTCGTCGTCGCCTGGGCGGATGTGGCCGTCGGGCGCGAAAACTACGAAGCGGGGTTAGGGGCGGAGCGGCTAAGGGCGGCGATGACGTGCGCGTGCGACGTCGCGATGCCGCGCGTGAGGGTGCCACCTTCGCGGCGTGCAGTGCACTGGTGGTCGGCTGAAATCGCGCAGCTCCGGGAGCTCTGCGTGCTCGCCCAGCGCCAGTAAACTTGGGCGCGTGGTCGACGACGCGCGGTGTCCGCCGAGGAAATCGCGCGCCTCAATCGCGGGTACCGGTCCGCGGTGGGCGATCTCCGCAGGGAGATTCGCAGAGCCAAATACCGGCAATGGGCCGAACTACTCTCGACGCTCGAAAGCGATCCGTGGGGACGCCACTATAAATTAGTATTGGGGAAGTTAAGGGCATGGGCGCCCCCCGTGACCGAGCGTATGGACCCCGAGCTCCTGCGGCGGGTGATCGACACTCTCTTCCCTGTGGCGGCGGTGGATCGGGTGCAACCCGCTGCAGTGCGGTCGGAACTGGTTGGCTGGTCCGACGACCTGGGGGTCTCGCGCGAGGAGTTGTGCCATGCGGTCGTTAGGATGGGGGCGAGGAGCACCGCCCACGGAACGGACGGCATCCCAGGCCTAGCCTTTGCACTGGCTCTGGAAGCGTGGGGTGACCGTGTGCGACGGCTGTTCGACAGCTGTCTCTGGACAGTTCGCTTCCCGGCATGGTGGAAGAGAGCGAGGGTCGTGCTGATCCCGAAACAAGAGAAGCCGCCGAACTCTCCGAAGGCATATCGGCCGATATGCCTGCTCGACGAGGCGGGCAATCTCTTCGAGCGCGATCCAGCTGCCCGCCTGCTAGAGCATTTAGCGGACGTGGGTCCCGATCTCAGCGTCGGCCAGTTCGGATTCCGGCATGGTCCGTCGACGATCGACGCGATCAAGCGCGTTCGTACCCTGACGGATGCTGCCGTCGACCGCGGCGGAGTGGTGCTGGCGGTCGTTGTGGGTATCGCCAACGCCTTCAACAACCTGCACTGGGCCGCCATCCGGTGTGCCCTGTTGTACCACAGGGTTCCCCAATACATGATGGCGGTGATCGGCGACTATTTGGCGGAGCGCTCGATCGAGTATTACGGACGATACTCGACCGTCGTGCGTGCGACGGACTGCGGGGTTCCACTGGGATCGGTTCTCGGGCCGTCTTGCGCACTCCCCTCCCCCGCGGCCAGAGCCTGACGTGTTACGCGGACGACACGCTGGTGATGGCGGCCGGGTCGAGTTGGGAGGAGGCCACGCTGCGCGCGGAAAGAGGCGCGGCCCCGGTCGCGAATAGCATCCAGCGGCTAGGGCTGTGCATCTCGCCCGAGAAGACCGAGGCAATGTGGTTTTGCCATCGGCACCACGGGAAGCCGCCCAAGTACCTGATGCGCGTGGGGAACATCGTGGTCGAGGTACGGGACCGGATGAAATACCTCGGTCTCCTCCTCGATTGCCACTGGAATTTCGACGAACATTTTCTCGCGCTGGAACCACGCCTGGAATGTATGGCGGGGGCGCTGTGTCGCCTGCTACCCAACCTGGCAGGGCCAGACGGGAGGGTGCGCCGCCTCTACACAGGAGTCGTTCGCTCGGTGGCACTTTACGGGGCTCCGATCTGGGCGAACGACCTGGTCGCCAGTCCGCGCAGTCTGACGATTCTCCGGCGAGTCGCTCGCAGGATGGCGATCAGGGTCGTGCGCGGTTACCGCACGATATCCCACGAGGCGGCGATGGTCCTGACGGATGTCCCTCCTTTTGAAGTGCAAGCGTTGGCGGAGGCCCGTATCTACGGTCTCCTGCACGCTGGCGGCGGCGGTACCCCTGAAGAAGGGTCCGTTTCGTTGGGGCGATGGGTTCGAGAGTCCTTGATGACCGCCTGGCGTACTCGGCTGAGGAAGCCGAGTAGCCGGCGGCACCGGGCGATCGAGGCTGTGCTCCCCGTGCTGGATGCATGGGGGCGCAACTGCAGCCGGCACACATTCCGCCTGACGCAGGTGCTAACCGGGTACGGGTGCTTCGGGGAGTACCTGTGTCGTATCGGGCGGGAACGTGACACGCGGTGTCATCACTGCTGGGAAGGGCGGGACACGGCGCAGCACATGTGTGGAGGAATATCCGGCGTGGGCTCGCGAGCGCCGGGTACTGTGGCGCGTGGTGGGTAGGGACCTATCAGTCGTCGTGGCGCGGATGACGGAGGGCTTAGGTGCGTGGCGTGCGGTGGCCTCCTTCTGCGAGGCGGTTATGCTACAGAAGGAGGCCGCGGAGAGAGCCCGCGAGCATAGCGCGTGCTCCTCGTGCGTAGGGCGGCGGAGGCTGCAAGCGCGGTGCAGTAGGTCGGCGCGCGCACTGCCGTATGTGTTAACGCGTTAGACCTCCGCCTTCGCGAGCGACCATGTACCTACGACCGGCGAGACCGTCTCTCTCTCCCGTTGTAACCTAGGTCAGGGTGAGCACGAGCTGACGTGTGGGGGCCCGTCATTTCGAGGGACCGCGGTCTGGGCGCGCGGCGTCCGCACGGTATGCGTGCGTTACGGTGCGGTGTATGCGTATTGCGTGCGTGTGAGTGTGTGTGTATGCCTGTAAACGACCCGTCTCGCGCGCATGGACATGATCGCTTCGGGTGCGATTACCCGTCACGCCGGGACGGAACTGCGGTTGCGTCGTGGGGGCGTCCTGGCAATTGCGTCGCCGCGAAGTCCTGGGCGCACCGAAATGCGAAGAGCCGGCCATCGTGGGGGTTTCAGTGGGTAAAAATACCACATAACCCCGCCCCCTCCCCGAAGGGGGCCGTGTATCTTTGGAAGATTTCCCCCACTTGAAAAAAAAGGATAGTTTAGTCACCTGTGCTATACACTGCTATCCTCCGACTTCTGCGCTTTACTGTCTTCTAATATTTTATGCCTGTGTCTGTGGAGGCCGTTAATAGTGGTCTCGACATGTTAGGTTGTGTTTGGTTACGTTTTGTTGAGTTAGGTTAGGATAGGTTTGCATAGGATAGCTACGTCTTTCGCGCTGTACACTATTATCGGTCGGGTTCCTGTGATCTGTTGTGCTCTACTGCATTCTGCTTTGCTCTGTGGAGTCCGATAGCAGTGATCGCAACACGCTCGCCTGGGTTACCCTACGTTTGGTTTGGTTAGGTTTGGTCGGGTTATGTTAGGATACCTTCGACTTTTGTGCTTCTCGCTGAATTGCGGAGGATTCCTGCGAACTGCTGTGCTCTAGTGTACTCTACTTGTCTCTGTGGAGGAAAGCAATAGTTGCCTCGTCATGTCCGGTTGAGTTATGCTACGTTTGGATATGTTGGGCTTGGCTAGGTTAGGATAGGCTACTTTGACTTTAGTGCTTTACACTGCTATCCCTTGAGTCCCGCTGATCCTATTCGCTCTACTGCATTCTACTTGGCTCTGCCGAGGCCAGGAGCAGTGATCGCGGCACGTCACTTTGAGCTATGCTACGTTAGGTTATGTTAGGTTAGGTACGGTTTGGTTAGAATATTTGCGGCGTTTGCGCCTTACACTACAATGCGGTGGATTTCTGCGCTCTAATGTGCACTAATATGCTCTGCTTGGCTCTGGGAGCACGAGACATAATGGTCTCGTCACGTCATGCTGGGCTACACTACGTTTAGGTAGGTTAGGTAAGACCGGGTTTGGTCAGGTTTATGTCTGATTCTCGTGTTATACACTGCTACGCGGCGTTTACCTGCGCTCTGCTGTGCTCTAGTATATTCCACTTGGATCTGTGCAGGCCAGAAGTAGTGGCCTCGGCACATTAGGTTGAGGCATGCTACATTCGGTCACATAAAGTTTGGGTGGTTAGGATATGATATCTTAGACTTTTGCGCTATGCACCATCGTCCGCGGATTACTGCGTTCTACTGAGTTCTAATATGTTATGCCTGTGTCTTTGGAGGCCAGCAATAGTGGCCTCGTCATGTTAGATTGAGTTAGGTTACGTTTCGTTGGATTAGGTTTGGTTAAGCTGGGTCAGGTTAACTTAAACTCTCGTGCTATACTCTGCTGTTCGTGTTATTTCTGCGCTGCCTTCTGCTCTACTATATTATGCTTAGCCCTGGGAATGCCAGCAATATTTGCACCAGCACGTTAGGCTGAGATAGGTTACGTTCGTTTAGTTTTGGTTGGGCAAATTTCGGTGAGGGTAGCTTTGTCTTTCGTGTTATACATTGTTGTTCGGTGCATATCTGGGCTCGCCTACGCTCTACTACATTCTGCTCGGCCCTGGGGAAGCTATAAATAGTGACTGCGGCACTCTACGTTAATGTAGGCTATGTTTGGTTAGGATACGTTAGCTTGGGCTAGGTCTGGACAGATATGACTTTTGAGCTATACGCTGCGATTCTATGGACTTCTGCGCACTTCTGTCTCCTAGTAAGATCTGCTGTACTCTGGGGAGGACAAGAATTGTGGTCGGGATACGCTAGGTTGTGTTCTGCTCTGCCTGGATATGTCCAGATTGGATACATTAGGACAGGGTATCTTTGACTTTTGTGGTATACACCACTGATCGGTTGGTTTTTGTGCTCTAATGTTCTCTGGTATGCTCTGCTTGGGTCTGGCGTGGCCAGAAATAGTGGTCTCGGCACGTTAGGTTGAGTAATGATGCTTTTCTTTAGTTTAGGTTTGGTTAGGAAAGCTCGATTACGATTTCTTTGGCTTTTGTGATATAAACTGCTTTTCGGAAGTTTCCTGCGCTCTACATTACTCTGCTATACTCTGCTCGAACCTGGGTACGTGTGGGGGGGGGGGGGAGCAATATTGGTCGTGGTACTTCAGGTTGTGATATGTTCCGTTTTGTTATGCTTGGTTAGGCAAACTTGTGTCAGGGTAGCGGAGACTTTCGTAATATACACTGCTATTAGGTGGATCTCTACAGTCTACAGTGCTCTGCTACATTCTGCTTCGATCTGTGGATGCCTGGAGTCGTGGTCACCAGCACGTCCTGATGGGCTATGCTACGTTCTGTTAGGCCAGGTTAGGTCAGGTTTGGTTATGATACCATCAACTTTTGTGTTATACACTGCTATTCGGTGGGGTTCAACGTTCTACATTGCAGTAGTGCACACTGCTCGGCTCTTTGGACGCAAGCAATGGTGGCCGTGGCACTGATAGTTTGTGATATATCATGGTTAGTTAGTTTAGGTTAGGCTGGTCTGGTTAGGACGGCTTCGACTTTCGTGCAATGCAGTGTTACTCGGTGTACGTCTGTGATCTACTGTGCTCTACTTCATTCTGCTTGTCTCTCTGTAGGCCAGCAGTAGTGGTCTCGTCAAGTCAGATTGAGTTATGCTACGTTTGGACATGTCGCGTTTGGCTAGGTTGGGGTGGGCTACACTGACCTTTGCGCTTTACACTGCTTTTCGGTGGATTTCTGTGATCTACTACGCTATACTGCGCTCTGTTTTTCCCCGCGGAGGTCAGGAGCAGTCGTCACGGCACGTCATGCTGGGTTTTGCTGCGTTAGGTTGGGCTGGATTATGTTACGTTACGTTAGGGTACCTTTGGCTATTTCGCTCTTCACTGCACATCGGTGAATTTCTGCGCTCTACAGTGCACTTGTACAGCCTGCTTGTACCTGTGGGGGCTCGCAATAGTGGCCTCGTCATGTCAAGTTGGCCTAGGCTGCGTTTGGGTATGCTACGTTTGGCTAGGTTAGGATAGGCTGCTTGGAAATTCGTGCCGTACACTGCTTTTCTGCTGATTTCTGTGATCTACTGTGCTCTACTACATTCAGCTTCGATCTGGGCAGGCCAGGAGCAGTGGTCGCGGCACGCTAAGTTGAGATATGTTGCGTTCTGTTAGGTTAGGTTAGGCCACGTTATGTTACGATATCTATGGCTTTTGTGACATACACTTCAATGCGGTGGACTTCTGCGCACTACTGTGCTCTTGTACATTCTGCTTGCATCTGTGGTGGCCAGCAGTACTGGTCTCGTCATGTTAGTTTGAGTTGTGTTAAGTTTGGGTATGTTACGTTTGGTGCGGTTAGGATAGGATAGTGTAGGCTTCTGCGCTATGCACCGCTATCCGCATATAACTGCTCTCTACTGTGCTCCAATATTTTCCGCTTCGCTCTGGCGAGGCCAGCAATAGTGGTCTCTGCACGATAGGTTGTATTATGTTACGTGTGATTAGGTTACGTTACGTCAAGCTCGGTCTGGTTACCTTTGACTTTCGTGCTGTACACTGCATCTCGTATGAATCCTGCGCTCGACTCTGCCCTGCTACACTCTGCTTGGTCTTGTGGAGGCCAGCAATAGCGGTCGCGGCAAGTCATGTTGAGTTAGCCTACGTTTTATTAGGTTATTTTAGGTTAAGTTTGATGAGGACACCTTTGACTTTCGTGATATACACTGCGGTGAGGTGGACCTCTGTGATACACTCTGCTCTTCTACCTTATGCATGGCACTGGCTAGGCCAGGAGAAGTGGCCCCCGTAAGTTATGTTCCGCTATGCTGCGTCCTTTTAGGTTAGGTTAGGTGAGGTTAGGTTAGGTCATCTACGACCTTTGCGGTATACAATACTGTTCGGAGGATTTCTACGCTCTACATTGCTCTACTATTCTCTGCCCGACCGCGGGGACGTTAGCAATATTGGCCGCTGTACATTGGGTCGGGCTATGTTGCGATTGGTTAGGTTATGTTAGGCTACGTTTGGTTAGTCTAGCTTCTACTTTCGTGCCGTAAACTGTTATTTGGCTGGTTTCTGTGATCTACCGCGCTCTGCTACACTCCGCTTGGTTCAGGGGAGGTCAAGAGCTGAGGTCGCGGCAAGATAAGTTGGGCTATGCTACGTTCGGCGAGGTTAGGCTTGGTCAGGTTGTGTTAGGATATCTTCAAGTTTTGAGCTATATATTGCAATGCGGTGGATTTCTGCTCCCTACGGTGCTGTAATATATTCAGCCTGGCTCTGGGAGGACAAGCAATAACAGTCTCTGCACGTAACGTTGTGTCAGGTTACGTTCGGTTAGGATGGCTCAGGCTAAGTTTTGTCAGGGTACCTTTAACTTTTACTATATACACTGCTCTTCAGTGGACATCTGCGCTCTACTGTGCTCTAGTATGCCAAGCTTGGCTCTGGGGAGGCCAGAAGTAGGGGTCGTGGCACGTTAGGCTTAAAATGGTTATGGATTGTTATGTTTCGATTGGATAGGCTTGGAGAGGGTAGCTTTGACTTAAGCGCTATAGTCTGCTATTAGGTGGACTTCTGCGCCCTACGGTGCTCTAATATTTTCAGATTGGCTCAGGGAATACCAGCAATAGTTTTCTCGGCACGTTATGTTGTGTCAGGTTACGTTCGGCTATGTTGGGTTGAGATAAGTTTTGTCAGGACAGATTAAGCTTTTGCGCTGTACACTGCTGTTCGTGGACTTCTGCGCTCTACTGTGCTCTAGTATGTCCGGCTTGTCTCTGGGGTGGCCGGAAATATCGGTTGCGGCACGATAGGTTGTGTTATGTTACGTTCGGTTATGTTACGATTGGTTGGTTTAGGAGAGAATGGCATTGACTGTGGTGCTATAGGCTGCAGCTAGGTGCATTTTTGCGCCCTACAGTGCTCTAATATTTTCACCTTGGCTCGGACAAGGCCAGCGATAGTGGTCTTGGCACGTTGCGATGGGAAATGCTACGTTCGGTAAGGTTGGGCCGTGCTAAGCTTGGTCTGGGTAGCTTTAACTTTTGTGCTGTACACTGCTATTCGGAGGATTTCCGCGAACTACTCTGCTCTGGTACGCCCTGCTTGTCTCTGGGGAGTTCAACAGTGACGGTCTCGGCAGGCAAGATGTAGTCAGGCCATGTTTGTTTATGTTCTGCGGATTTGGGTTAGGTTTGTGTAGCTTTGGCTTTCCTGATATACACAGCGATTATATGGATTTCTCCGTTCTACTCTTCACTGACGTGTTTTGTTTGACTCTGCGGAGGCCAGCAGCAGTGGTCGCGACACTTTAGGCTCAGCAATGAGAGATCTGGTTGTCTTACGGTTAGTTAGGTTAGGAGAGGATGGCTATGAATGTAGTGCTATAGTCTGCTAACATTTGGACTTCTGCGCACTACAGTTCTTTTATATTTTCAGCTTGGCTTTGGCAATGCCAGCAATTGTGGCCTCGGCTCGTTATGATGGGACACGTCACATTCGATTACGTTGGGTCAGGCCAAGTTTGGTCAGGTTCTTGGCTCTAGGGAGGCCAGTATTAGTGGTCGTGGCACGTTAGTGTTAGTTATGTAACGCTCGGCTGTGTTACGACTATTTGGGTTAGGAGAGCATAGCTATGACTCTAGTGCTATAGTCTGCTATTATGTGAATTCCTGCGCCCTACAGTGCTCTAATATCTTCAGTTTGGCTCTGGCAAGGCCAGCAACAGGGGACAAGGCGCGATGTGATGGGTCAGGTTACGTTCAGCTTGGTTGCGCCAGGCTCAATTTGTCCTGGATAGCTTTAACTATTGTACTGTACGCCGCTATTCTGTGCAATTCTGCGCTCTACTGAGCTTTAGTATGACCTGCTTAGATATGGGGAGAGCAGCAATTGCGGTCTCGGTACGTTATCTCGGGTCAGGCTATGTTTGCCTATATTCTGTAGGTGTGGGTTAGGCTTGGGTAGCTTTGACTCTTCAGATATACACTGCGATGCTATGGTTATCAGCGTTCTACGCTCCAGCAATGTGTTCTGCTTGGATCTGGGATGGCCGGCAATAGTGCTCGCGGCGGGTTAAGGTGGCTTTCCATATGCTTGGTTATGTTACTATTGGCTATGTTAGCTGAGGACAGCTCTGACGTTAGCGCTATAGTCTGCTATTAGGTTGATCCGTGCGCCATACAGTGCTCTAATGCTTTCAGTTGGCTCTGGGGAGGCCAGCAATAGTGGTCGTGGCTCGTCAGGTTGAGTTATGTTACGTTTGGTTATTTTGCAATTTCCTAGGCTAGGAGAGGATAGCTATGCCTTTAGTGCTAAAGCCTGATAATAGGTGGATTTCTGCGCCCTACAGTGCTCTAATAAATTCAGCTTGGCTCTTGCAAAGCCAACAAGGGTGGTCTCGGCACGTTACGATGGGTCAGGCTACGTTCGGTTAGGTTGGGTTATGCTACGTTTGGTAAGGATCTTTTGTGCTGTACGCTGCTATTTGGTGAATTTCTGCGCTCTACTGCACTTTAGTATGTCCTGCTTGGCTCTGTGGAGAGCAGCAGTAGCAGTGTGGGCCCAGTAGGATCGATCATGCTATGTTTGTCTATGTCCGGTTGGTTTGGGATACACATGCATAGCTTCGACTATTCCGATATGCACAACGATTATAGGGATTTTTGCATTCCACTCTCCACTGTCGTGTTCCGCTTGACACTGGGGAGGCTAGCATTGGTGGTCGCGGCACGTTAGGCTGGGTTAGGCAATGTTTGGATATGTTCTCTTTGTTTGGGTTAGATTTGGGTAACACTGACTTCCCGATATGCACTGCGATTCTATGGATTTCTGTTTCCTACTCTCCACTAATGTGTTCTGCTTATCTCTGTGTAGGCCAGCAATAGTGGTCCCCGAACGTTAGGTTGACTTATGTTACGTTTGGTAGTGTTACGATAGGTTGGGATAGGAGAGGATGGCTGCGACTTTAGTGATACAATCTGCCATTATGCAGATTTCTGCGTCCTACAGTACTCTCATATTTTCAGCTTGGCTCCGAAATGGCCAGCTGTAGTGGTCTCTGCACGTTATGTTGCGTTATGTTACGTTTGGTTATGTTACGGTTGGTTATGTTAGGAGGCGATAGCTTTGACTTTAGTGCTATTGTCTGCTATTAGGTGCATATCTGCTCCCTACATAGCTTTAATATTTTCTGCTTGGCTCTGGGAATGCCAGCCATAGCGGTCTCGGCAAGCTATGTTGGTTCAAGTTACGTTCGGTAAGGTTGGATTGGGCAATGTTTGATTAGGATAGCTTTAACCTTGGTGCTGCACACTGCTGTTCGGTGGATTTCTGTCCTCCACTGTGTTTTAGTATGTGCTGCTTGTACGATAGGTCGGGGTTGGTTATGTTTTCTTATTTTCTGTTGGGTTGTGTTCGGTTTGGATAGCCACGACTTTCTCGATATACGCTGCTATTGTATGGATTTCAACGTTCTACTCACCACAAATATTTTCTACTTGGTGCTGCGGAGGCCAGCCATAGTGGTCGCGGCACGTCAGAATTAGTTATGATACGTTTGGTTATGTTACGGTTGGTTAGGTTATGACAGGATAGATTGACTTTAGTGCAGTACTCAGCTATTAGGTGGATTTCAGCGCCCTACATTGCTCTAAAATCTTCAGCCTCCTTTGGGAAGGCAAGCAATAGTTGCCTCGGCACTTTATGTTGAGTCAGGTTACGTTCTGTTAGGTTGCTTTGGGCAAAGTTTGGTTAGGGTAGCTTCAACTTTTGTGCTGTACACAGATATTCGGTGGATTTCTGCCCTCTAGTGTGCTCTAGTATGTGCTGCTTGGCTCTGGGGAGGGCAGCAATAGCTGTCTCGGCACGTCAGGTTTAGTAATGCCAGGTTTGGTTATATTCCGTTGGTTTGAGTTAGGTTTGGGTTGCATTGACTTTTCTGATATGCACTGTGATTCTATGGTATTGTGCGTTGGGAACTCCACTAATGTGATCTTCCTGGCTGTGGGGAGGCCAGTAATAGTGGTCGCTGCACGATGGGCTGAGTTAAGTTTCGTTTGGTTACGTTTGGGGAGAATCGCTCCGACTTTAGTGCCATTGCCTGCTACTAGCTGGCTTTCTGTGCCCCGCAGAGTTCTAGTATTTTCAACTTGGCTCTGGGAAGGCCAGCAATACTGGTCTCGGCTCGTCATGTTGGGATATGTTACGCACGGTTAGGTTGGGTTTGGCTAAATTTGGTTAGGATATCTAAAACTTTTGTGCCCTACAAAGCTATTCGGTCGCATTCTGCGCGCAACAGTTCCCTAGTACGTCCTGCTTGGCTCTGCGTGGGGTGGGGGCAGCAATTGCTTTCTCGGGACGTTAGACTGTGTTAGACTACGTTTGGACATCTCGTGTTCGTTCGCGTTAGGTTTGGGCAGCTACCACTTTTCTGATGTACACTGCGATTCTATGGATTTCTGCCTTCCGCTCTCCACTAATGTGATTTGCTTTGCTCTGTGGAGGACTGCAATTGTGGTCGCAGCTCGTTAGGTTTGGTTTGGTTACGTTTGGCTACGTTACGATTGGTTAGGTTTGGAGAGGGCAGCTCTGACTTCGGTTCTATAGACCCATAATGGGTGTATATCTGCTCCCTTCAGTGCTTTAATATTATCATCTTGCTTATGCGAAGGCCAGCAATAGTGGTCACGGCACGATACGTAGATTCACGTTACGCTCTGTTCGGTTAGTTTGGGTAAAGTTTGGTCTGGATAGCTTCTACCTTTGTGCTGCTTACTTCTTTTCTTAGGTCCTCTGCGCTCTGCTGTGCCCTAGTATGTCCTGCTTGGCTCTGGCGGGGGGGGGGGGGGGGGGAGGCTGGCACCATAAGCGGGTTCGGCACGTTAGGATATGTTAGGCTATGTTTGGGCATGTTCTGTTGGTTTCGTTTAGGCCTACGTTGCTTTGACTTTTCTGGTTACTCTGCGATTCCATAGATTTCTCCGTATGCTCTACACAAATATGTTCTGCTTGGCTCTGTGGAGGCCAGCCATAGTGGTCACGGCAAGATGTGTTAAGTTAGGTTGCGTCTGGTTATTTTACGGCTTCTTAGGTTAGGAGAGGGTAGCCATCACTTTAGTGCTATGGTATGCTATGAGGAGGAATCCTGCGCCCTGCAGTGCTGTAATATTTTCATCTAGGCACTGGGAAGGACATCAGGAGTGGCCTTAGCACGTCATCTTGAGTCATATTACGTTCGGTTAGGTTGGGTTAGGCTAAATTTGGTCCGGATAGCTTTTACCTTAGTGCTGTATTCTGCTCTTCTGTGGATTTCTTCGCTCTACTGCGCTCTAGAATGTCCTGCTTGGCTCTGGGGAGGACTGCAATAGCCGCCCCGGCACGCTAGTTTGTGTTATGCAACGTTTGGTTATGCTGTGTTGCTTTGGGTAGCTACGACTTTTCTGATGTACATCGCGATTCCTGTGCACTTCTGCGTTCTACACACCACTAATGTGTTCTGGTTGGCTCTGGGGAGGCCAACAATAGTGATCGCGGCACGTCAGGTTGAGTTAAGTTATGTTAAGTTATGTTAAGAATGGTTAGGTTAGGGGTGGATAGCTTTGACTTTAGTGCTGTAGTCTGCTATTAGGTGAATTTCTGCGCCTTACAATGCTTTAATATTTTCAGCTTGGCTCTGGGGAGGCCAGAAACAGGGGTCTCGGCTCGTTATGTTTTGTCAGGTTACGTTCGGTTAGGTTGGCTTAGGTTATGTTTGGAAAGGATAGCTTCAAATTTTGCGACGTACACTGCTTTTCGGTGAACTTCTGCGCTCTACTGTGCTGTAGTATGTCGTGATTGCCTCTGGGGAGTGCAGCAGTATGGTTCTCTGCGCGTTACGGTCAGTTATGCTATGTTCGCCTTTGTTCCGTTTGCTTTGGATAGGTTTGGTTAGCTTTGACTTTCCACATGTTCCCTGCGGCTATATGGATTTCTGCGTTCTACCCTGCGCTAATGTATTTTGCTTGGCTCTGTGGAGGCCAGCAATACTAGTCACGGCACTTTAGGTTTTGATAGGTTACGTTCGGTCATGTTACGGTTTGTTGGGTTATGAGAAGATAGATTTGACTTTAGTGCTATAGTCTACTGCTAGGTGGGTTTCTGCGCCCTAAGGTGATATCACATGTTGTGCCTGGCTCCGGGATGGCCAGCAAGAGTGCTCCCGGCCGTTACGTTGAGTCACGTTACGTTCGGTTAGGTTGGGTTAGGCTAAGTTTGGTGAGGGTAACTTAACTTTTGTGGTGTGTACTGCTATTCATACGCTACCTGCGCTCTGCTGTGCTCTGGTATGTCCTGTTTGGCTCTGGGTGGGGGTGTCAGCAATTGCTGTCTCGGCTCGTTAGGCTGAGTTAGGCAATGTTTGGATATATTCGGTCGGTTTCCGTTAGGTTTGGGTACCTTTGTCTTTTCTGAAATACGCTGCGATTCTACGGTTTTCTGCAATCTACTCTCCATAGGTGTGTTCTGCTTGGCTCTGGGGGGCACGCAATAGTGGTCGCGGCACATTAGGCAGGGATAGGGTGCGCACCGTTATTTTACGTTTGGTTAGGTTTCGTTGAGATATCTTCCTATTTTGTGCTATAAGCTGCTCTTTGGTGGATTTCTGCTCTCTATATTGCTCTGCTGCACTATGCTCGTCTCCCGGGCGGCCAACAATAGCAGTCGCGGTACGTTAGGTTGAGTTACATTACGTATGGCTAGGTTAGGTTACGTAGTGTCATGTTAGGATAGATTCGACTTTTTTGCTACACGCTGCAATCGTATGGGCTTCTGCGCTCTTCTGTGCGCTATCACACTCTCCTTGCCTCTGTGGACGCCAGGAATAGTGCTCTCGGCACGTTAGGTTGTGTTATGTTACGTTGGGCTGGAATAGGTTTGGCTATGTTTGGTATGGGTGGCCTCGTCATTGGCACTGTGCACTGCTGTTCGGAAGATTTCAGCGTTCTAGATTGCTCTGCTGTAATCTCCTAAGCTCTCCTGAGGCCAGAAACAGCGGTCGTGATACGTCAGTTTAGGTTACGTTACGTGCGATTATGTTATGTTTGGCTAGGTAAGGCTATAGTAGCTTTGACTTTTGTGCTATACGCTGCTGTACGATTGATTCATGCGCTTTACTGTGCTCTAATATGTTCTGCTTGGCTCTGGGCATATCAGCAAGAGTGGTCTGGGCTCGATAGCTTGAGATACGTTTCGTTTGGTTATATTATATTTGGTTATGTTAGGCTAGAATATCTTCGACTTTTGTGCTACACGATACCATTCGGTGGATTTCTGCGCCCTACTGTGGCCAAGTTTGCTCAGCTTCGTTCCGCGGAGGCCAGTAATAGTGGCCGCGGTGCGTTAGGTTGTGTTACGTTACGTTCCTCCATGTCAGGCTAGAATATGCTTTGTTCAGGATGTCTTCGACTTTTGTACTATTCGCTGCAACGAGGTCCATTTCTACGCTCTACTGTTCCCTAGTATATTCTGCTCGGCTCTGCGGAGGATAGCCGCAGTGGTCTCGGCACGTTATGTTGAGATAGGTTACGTATGGTCATGCTATATATGGTAAGGTTAGGGCCCGATAGATCTGAATTTTGTGCTATACACTGCCTTTCGTTGGATTCCTGTGCTCTAATGTGCTCCAATATTCTCTGCTCTTCTCTACGAAGGACAACAATAGCGGCCGTCGCACGTTATATCGAGTTATGCTACGTTTGATTTGGTTAGGTTAGATCAGGTTAGGTAAGGATATTTTCGTGTTCAGTGCTATACACTGTTATTCGGTGGATTTTTGCGCTCTGCATTTCTCTACTATGCAGTGCTCGACTCAGGGGAAGCGAGCAATAGTGCCCGTGGCGCGTTAGTTTGAATTATGTTACGATTGGTTAGGTCAGTTTCGGCTATATTTGGCAACGATCGTTTCGACTTTCGTGCTATACACTCGCATTCGGTGGACTTCTGTGATTTACTGTGCTGTAATGCATTCTTCTTGGCCCTGGGGGCCCTAGGGCAGTGGTCGCGGCACGTTATTTTGTGCTACGCAACGTTTCGTTTGGTTAGGTTGGGTCAGGTTAGGTTACGATATGTACGGCTTTGTGGCTATTCACTGAAATGCGGTGCATTTCTGCGGACTAATGTGCTCTAGTACATTCTGCTTGTGCCTGTGGGGCCAGCGGAGGGGATCTCGTCACTTTGGGTAGAGTTGGGTTGCGTTTGGATGTTACGTTTGGTGAGGTTAGGACATGCTATTTTGACTTTCGTGCTCTTCACTGCTATTCGGTAGGTTTCTGCGCCCTAATATGCTCTATTGTGCTCTGCCTGGCTCTGAGGATGCGAGAAATATTGGTCTCGTCACATTATGCTTAGATACACTGCATTTGGTTAGGTAGCGTAAGGTCTGCATAGGGCAGGATATTTTCTACTTTTGTTCTATGCACAGCAATGCGGTCTATTTCCTGGCCCTGCTACGCTCTAGTATATCCTGCTTGGCTCTCGGGAGGCCAGCAATAGCTTTCTCGGCACGATAGTTTGAGCTGTGCCTGGTTTGGCTGTGTTTCGTTTGGCGAGGTTAGGACAGTATAGTTACACATCTTTGCTAAACACTGCTATCCACCGACTCCTGCGCTCTAGTTCGTTCTAATATTCTCTGCTTCGCTCTGTGGAGGCCTTCAGTAGTGGTCTCGTCAATTTGGGTTCAATTATGTTACGTTTGTGTATGTTGCGTTAGGCTAGGTTGGAATATGCTTCTTTGACTATTGTGCAATTCACTGCAATGCGGCGGCCTTCTGCGCACTACTGTGCTCCACTACATTCTGCTTCTACATGTGGAGGCCAGCAGTAGTGGCCTTGCCATGTTGGGTTGAGTTAGGTTACATTCGGTTATGCTACGTTTAGCTAGGTTAGGATAGGATACCAGGTCTTTTGTGCAATCCGACGACATTCTGAGGTTTTCTGCGCTCTCGTGAGCTATAATATGTTCTGCTTGTCTCTGGGGTGTCCAGTAATGGAGGTGTCGGCACGATACCGTGAGGAAGGTTACGTCTCTTTATGTTAGGTTGGGAAGGCTCGGTTAGGATTTCTTAAACTTTTGTGCTATAAACTGCTATTCGGTGGATCTCTGCACGCTGCATGTCTCTACTGTACTCTGCTCGACTCTGGGGAGGCGAGCAGCAGTGGTCGTGGCATGTCAGGTTTAGTTAAGTTACGTTTGGTTATGTCAGGTTGGGTTAAGTTTAGTCACGGTAGCTTTGACCTTCGTACCATACTCGGTTATTCGATGGATTCCTGCGATACACTCTGCCCTACTACATTATGCTTGGATCCCGAGAGGCCAGTAGTAGTAGTCGCGGCACGTTATGTTCATCTGTCCTACGTTCCTTTAGGTCTGGTTAGGTCTGGTTAGAATGGTATATCTTCGACTTTCGTGATGTACACTGCTATTCAGTGGATTCCTGCTCTCTACATTACTCTACTATACCCTCCTCGTCTGTGGGGGGGGGGGGGGGGGGGCGAGCAATTGTGGCTGTGGCACGTTAGGCTTTGCTATGTTAGGATTGGCTTTGTCATGTTAGGCTGCGTTTGGTGAGGATAATATCGGCTTTCGTACTATACACTGTTATTCGGTTGATCTCTGCGATCCACTGTGCTCTACCCTATTCATCTTGGTTCTGGGTGGCCAGGAGCAGTGGAAGCTATAAGTTGCCCTGAGCTATGCTACGCTTGGTTAGGTAAGGTTAGTTCGGGACAGGTTGTGGTACCTTTGACTTTTGTGCTATACACTGCCATTCGGTGGATTTCTGCGCTCTACTGTTCGTTATTATGACCTGCTTTGCTCTCGGCAAGCCACCAGTAGTGATCTGGATACAGTAGGTTGAGATAGGGTACGTTTGGCTGGGCTATGTTAGCTGTGATTATGTTTGGATGGCTTCGATTTCTCTGCTATACTCTAAGTTTCTATGGATTTCAGCTCCCTACTCTCCTCTATTACGCCCTGTTTCGCTCTGCGGAGGCCAGCACTACTGGTTGCGGCACGTTAGTTTGGAATATATTACGTTTGGTTAGGTTCTGTTAGGTTGGGTTATGTTAGGACTGCTTTGACCTATGTGCTCAACACTTATATTCTATGGACTTCTGTGCTCTACTTTGCTCTACATTATTCTGCTTGCTTCTAGGGAGGCCAGCGATAGCGGTCGCAGTACGCTAGGTTTAGCTGTTCTATGCTAGTTTAGGTTAGGTTATGTCTGGTTGAGTTAGAATATCTTTGACTATTGTGCTACACAATGCTATTTGGCGGCCTTCTGCTCCCTACTGCGCTCTATTATACCCTGGTCGAAACTGGTGCGGCCAACAGTAGTGATCGTGCCACGACAGGCTGTGTTATGTTACGATTGGTTAGGTTACGTTTGTTCGGGTTAGGTCTGGATCGCTCCGACTTTCTTGGCAAAAACTGCTATTCGGTGGTTTTCGGTACGCTTGTCAACTCTACTCTTCTCTGCTCGACGCTTTGGAGGCCAGCAATAGTGGTCGCTGCACGTTAGATTGAGTTTGGTTACGTTTGGGTATTTTACGATTGGGTAAGACAGGAGAGGATAGCTTTGACTCTTGTGCTATACACAGCCATTCGTCGGGTCTCTGCACTCTACCGTGCTCTGGTGCATCCTGATTGGCTCTGCGGCTGTCAGCATTAGTGGTGTAGGGCTGTTAGGTGGAGTTAGATTACGTTTGGTTATGTTACGTTTGGACTGGTTAGGGAAGGGTAGATATGGCTTTTGTGCTTTGCTCTGCTATTCGGCGGATTTCAGCGCTCTACTGTGCTCTAATATGCTCTGCCTGTCTCTGCGAATGCCAGTAATCGTGGTCACGGCACGCTAGATTGAGTTAGGTTACGTATGTTTATGTTGTGCTTCTTTTGGCTAGCTTTGCATAGCTTTGGCTTTCTTGGAAAAGACTGTTATTCAGGGGACATCTGCGCTGTACTCTGCTCTACTATACCCTGCTCGACAATAAGGAGGCCAGCAATGGTGGCCGCGGCACGCTAGGTTGCGTTATGCTAATTTCCGTTACGTTAGGTTCGTTTGGGTTATGATCGCTTAGCTTTGACATTCGTGGTATACACTGCTATTCATTGGAATTCTGCGCTCTACTGAGTTTCCGTATTTTCCGCTTGGCACTGGGTAGGCCAGCCATAGTGATCCAGGTACGTTAGGTTGTGTTAGGCTACGCTTGGTTATATTACGAATGGCTTGCTTAGGATAGTCTGGCTTCGACCTTTGTGCTATACACTGACATTCGCTGGATTTCTAAGTTCTGCATTGCTCCACTATACTCTGCTCAAGTCAGGAGTGGCCTGTAATAGTGGTCTCGGTGCTTTAGGTTGAGATACGGTACGTTCGGTTATGCTATGTTGGCTTTTGTCAGGATTGGGTAGTTTCTACTTTTCTGCGGTACACTGCCATTCCATGGATTTGTTCGCGCTACTCTCCTTTAATATGCTCTGCTTGACCCTGAGGAGGCAGCAGCAGTGTTATCGGCACATTAGTCTGAGTTATGCTAAGTTCGGTTAGGTTACGATAGTTAGGGTTATGTCCGCATAGCTTTGACTTTCGTGGTATACAATGCTATACGTTGTTCTCCTGCGCTCTACTGTGCTCTGGTACTTTCTGCATGGCACTGGGGAATCCAGCAATAATGGTCTCGACACGTTGGTTTAAGTTATGTTACGTTTTCTTATATCACGTTTGGGTGGGTTAAGAGAGTGAAGCCTGGACTTTTGTGCTGCACGCTGCTATTCTGATCATTTCAACTGTATACATTGCTCCACTATACTCTGCTCGACCCTGGGAATGACAGTATCAATGTGCCCGGCACGTAAGTTTGATTCCTGCTACGCTCGGTTATGTTACGTTTGGTCAGTGTAGGAGACGATGTCCTTGAATTTTCCGCTGTATACTGCTACTAGGTGGCCTTCTGCACCATACTGCGCTCTAATATGCTTTGTTTGGCTCTGGGGCCAGTAACTGTCGTCTCGGCACTTCAATTTGAGTTAGGCTACGTTCGGTTGGGTTACGTTGGGTTAGGCTAGGAGAGGATAGCTCCGACGTTTGTCCTGTATACTGCTGCTCGGTGCACTTCTGCGCTATACTCTGCTCTAATATGCTCTGCTTGGATCTGGGGAGGCCAGCAATAGTGGCCGCGGCACGTTAGGTCTTGTTAGGTTAAGTTTGGTTAGGTTATGTTAGCAAGGGTTACTTTTGGTTACCTTTGACCTTTCTGTCGCCCACTCCCATCCTAATGACTTCTGCGCTCCATTCTCCTCCAATATGTTCTGCATTGCGATGCGCTGGCCAGCAATATTGGTCTAGGTACGTGAGGTTTTGTTAGTTTTCGTTATGTATGCTACGTTTGGTTAGGTTCGAGCGGATAAATTTGTCTTTTGTGCTATACACTGCTATTCGGTGGACTACTGCGATATAATATGCCATAGTATGTTCTACCTGGCTCTTGGGAAGACAGCAATAGTGGTCTCTGCACGGTCGGTTGAGTTAGGTTACGTTTGGTTGTGTTAGGTTGTTCTGGGATAGGCTAGGAGAGCTTAGACCCATGTGCTCAACACTGCCATCCTACGTACTTCTGGGCACTACTGTGCTCTGTCATATTATGATTGTTTCTACGAATGCCAGGAATAGTGCTCTCGGCACGTTCGGTTGTGGCATTTTACGTTTGGTTAGGTTAGGTTAAGATATGTTTGGTCTGCATATCTTTGACCTTTGCGCTATATACTTCTATTCGATGGATTTCTTCGATCCACATTGCCCTTCTATACTCTGCCCGACTCTGGGGTCGTCAGCAATAGTGGTCGTGATGCGACAGGTTGAGATATGATATGTTTGGTTAGGTTAGTTTTGGTCAGGTTTGGTTACGGTCGCTTTGACTTTTGCGCTATACACTGCTGTTCGGCGTATTTCTGCACTCTACTGTGCTCTAGTGTTTTCTGCACGGCATTGGGGATGCCGAGAATGGTGGTCTCGGCGCGGTAAGCTTTGTTATTCTACGTTAGGCTAGGTAAGGCTTGGTCGCGTTATGGTGTGAAGTATCTGACTTTTCCGCTATGCGCTTCTATTTGTCTGCACCCTGAGATCTACTGTGTCCGAGTATATGCTGCTTGGCTCAGGGGTTTCAAGCAATAGTGGTTTCGGCACGTTTGATTTGGTTAGGATGCGTTTGGTTATATTACGTTCGGACAGGTTAGGATAAGGTAGCTACGACTTTTGTGCTATACACTGCTATTCGGCGAAATTGTACGCACTATACTGCTCCAGTATACTCTGCCTGACCCTGGGAGGCTAGTAAAAATGTTCCCGGAACTGTAGTTTGATAAAGGCTACGTTGGGTCATCTTACGTTTGGTAATGTTGGGAGAGGATAGCTTTGACTTTTGCGTTATATACTGCTATTGGTTGAAATTCTGCGCTATACTGTGCTCTAATATGTTCTACTTCGGCATGCGTAGGGCAACAATAGTGGTCACGGCACATTAGGTATGGTCGGGTTACGTTTGGTTATGGTATGCATGCTTGCGTTTGGTTCGGATGGCTCTGACTTTCTTGGCAAAGACTTTTATTCGGTGGACTTCTGCGCTCTACTGTGCTCGACTGCACTCTGCCGGAATCTGGGAAGGCCAGCAATAGAGGTCGCTGCACGTTGGGTTGTGTTATGTTACGTTCGGTTCCGTCACGATTCGTTTGGTTAGGAGGGGCTAGCTATGACTCTTGCGCTGTACACCGCTGTACGGTGGATTTCTGCCCTCTACTGTGCTCTAATATGCTCTGCATGGCCCTGGGGAGTCCAGCAATGGCAGTCTCGTCACGATAGGATGACATAGAAAGCGTTTGATCGTATAAACTTTGGTAATTTTAGGACAGTATAGCTGTGACTTTTATGCTATGCGCTGCTATTCGGTACACTTCTGTGCTCTTCATTGCTCTAATATGACCTGCTTACCTCTGTCGGGGGCAGCAATAGTATTCTCGGCATGTTATATTCAGTTAGGTTACGTTCGCTTACGTTCGGTTAGGACATGTTACGCTGCGATGTCCTCGAATTTTGCGCTACACGCTGAAATGGGGCGCATTACTGAGCACGAGGTTGATCTAGTATACTCTGCATGGCTATGCGGAGGCAAGCAATAGCGGTCCCGGCTCGTTAGGTAAAGTAGGGCTACGTTCGGTTGTGTTACGTTTGGCTACGTTAGGATGGGTTAGCTTTGACTTTTGTACTATACACTGCTATTCAGGCAGTTGTTCTCTCTACTGTGCTCCAGCATGTTCTAAATGGCTCTGTGCGTGCCAGTAATAGCGGTCTCGCCACGTTGGCTTTTGATGTGTTACGTATGGTTAGGTTACGTTAGCCTTGGATAGGTTTGCATACCTTCGACTTTACCGTTTTCACAGCGACTCAATGGATTTCCGCGCTTTGCTCTCCTCTATTATGTTCCGCTCGGCTCTGTGGAGACCAGCAATAGCTGTCGGGTCACGTTTGTGTGAGTCTGCTTGCGTTCTTATGCGCTCTACGTTGCCCCACTATAGTCTGCTCGACTCTGGGGATGGGAGTGATAGTGGTCTCGGCACGCGAGGTTGAGTTATGCTACGTTCGGTTATGTCACGTTTGGTTAATATGGGGCATGATAGCTTTGACTTTTATGCTATACACTGCTGCCCGGTGCATTTCGCGATCTGCTGTGCTCTAAAATACCCTGCTTGGCTCTAGGGGTACCAGTAGCTGTGGTATCGTCACGTTAGGTTAGGTTAGGCATCGCTTGGTTGGGTTACGTTGGTTTTGGTTAGGATTTGATACCTTTGATTTTCGTGGTGTACACTGCTATTCGGTTGACTTCTGCACTGTACTGTGCCCCAGTATATTCTGCCTGGCTCTGGTGACGCCAGCAGTAGTGGTCGCGGCAAGTTAAGTTATGTTATTTACGTTTGGTTGTGTTCGCTTAGGCCAGGTTTGGTCATTATATCTTCGTTTTTGGTGCAAATCACTGCAGTGCGTTCGATTTCTACGCTCTACTGTGCTCTAGCGCATTCTGCTTGGCTCTGCGGACGCCAGAAGTAGTGTTCTCGGCACGTTATGTTGAGTTAGGTTACGTTCGATTATGTTGCGTATGGTTAGGTTAGAACAGGATTGGTCTGACTTTTGTGCTGTACACTGCTGTTCAGTGTATTTCTACGCTCTACTGTGCTATAATGTGTTCCGCTTGGCTCAGGGGAAGCCAGAAATTGTGGTTTCGGCACGTTATTTTCAGTTAGGCTACGTTTGGTAAGATTACGTTTGTTGGGGTTAGGTCTGGACAGCTTCGACTTTCGTGGTATACACTGCTACTCGATGGACTCCTGGGCACTGCTGTGCTCCACTATACTCTGCCCGACTTTCAGGAGGACAGTAACTGTGGTCTCGTCACGTTAGCTTAACTTCGGTTACGCTTGGTCAGGTTATGCTTGTTTAGGTTAGGTCTGGATAGCTTTGACTGTCTCGGCATAGACTGCTGATTGCTGGATTTCTGCGCTCTACTGATCTCTACTGCGCCCTGCTGGAATCTGGGGTAGGCAGCGATAGTGACCGCGACACGATTGGTTTGTTTATGTTACGTTCGGTTGGGCGATGTTGGGTCAGGTTCGGTCATGATGGCTTTGACTTTTGTGCTCTTCACTGATATGCGTAGGGTTTCTACCCTCGACTGTGCTCTAGTATGTTCTGCTTGACACTGAAAAGGCCAGAAATAGTGGTCTCGTCTCGCTAAGTTTAGTTAGTCCACGTTTGGCTTGGTCAGGTTCGGTCATGTTTGGTTACGATATATTCGACTTTTGTGCTATACGCTGCTATTTGTTGGCTATATGCGCTCTACTGTGCCCCAGTATATTCCGCTTGGCTCTGGCGTTTGCAGCAATGGTGGTCTCGGCGCGTTAGATTAAGTTAGGGTACGTTCGACCATATTACGTTTGGAAGGAATAGCTTTGACTTTTGCGTTGTACACCGCTATTCGGTGGATTTTTGCGCTGTACGTTGCTACGTTGCTGCTTGGCTTGGTGAGGACAGCAACTGAGGTAGTGGCACGTTTGTTTCTGCTATGCTATGCTTGGCTCGCTTGGGTTAGGATAAGTTTGGATAGGATGGCTTTCCGCATGGATGTGTGCAGGCCAGCTGTAGTGTGCCTCGCCTCGTTAGGCAGGGGTGCGTTGTGTATGTTAATGCCACGTTTGATTCGGGTAGGATAGGGTGACTTTGGCTTCTGTGCTATACACTGGTGTTCGGACAATTTCTGCGCTCTTCGCTGCTCTACTATACTCTACCCGACACGAGGGAGGCCAGCAATTGCGGTCGTGGCACGATAGGTTGTGTTAGGTTCCACCTGCTTAGCTCAGTTTAGGTTAGATTCGTCTGGAATGACTTTGACTTATGTGCTCTACACTGCTTCTCGTTGGATTTCTGCGCTGTACTGTGCTTTAATATGTTCTGCTTGGCTCTGTGGAGTCGAGCAATAGAGGTATCGTCCTGTAAAGTTACTCTTGGTTATGTTGGGATGGCTACGTCTTTCGTGCCATACACTGCTATTCGGAGGATTTCTGCGCTCTACTGTGATCCAATATTCTCAGCTGTGTTCTGGAGAGGCTAGCAATAGTGGTCTCGGCACGATAGGTAGGGCTACACTACGTTCGTTTATGTTACGATCGGCTGCGTGAGGATACAGTAGCTTCGTTTATTGTGCTATGCACTGCGTTTCTATGGATTTCTGCGATCTATTCTGCTCTAATATGTCCTGCTTGGCCCTGGGAAGGATAGCAATACTGGTCTCGGCACGTGAGGATGAGTTAGGCTACGTTTGGTTGCGTTACACTTGGTTAGGTTAGGATAGTGTAGCTTCGACTATTGTGCTATGAACCGCGATTCTATGGATTTCCCTGCTCTATTCTCCTCTAATATGATCTGCTTGGCCCTGGGGAGGCCCGTGTTAGTGGTTTCGGCACGTGAGGATGAGTTAGGCTTCGTTTGGTTGCGTTACGCTTGGCCAGATTGGCTCAGAATAGCTTTGACTTTTGCGCTACACACTGCTGTTTGGAGGATTTTTGCGCCCTTAGTTGCCCTATTGCACCCTTCTGGAATCTGGGAAGGCTAGCAGTAATGGTCCAGGCACGTTAGTCTGAGTTAGGTTACATTTGGTTAAGTCATCTTTGGGTATGTTAGGTCAGGATATCTTTGACTTTTTTGTAATAAGCTGCGGCGCAGTGGATTTGTGCGCTCTACCTTGCTCTAGTTTATTCTGGCTGGCCCTGGAGAGACAATCTATAGTGGTCTCGGCACGATAGGTAGGGCTATGCTACGTTCGGTTATGTTACGTTTGGCTACGTTTGGATATGGTAGCTACGGCTATTCTGCGATGCACTACGATGTTATGGATTCGTGCGCTATAGTTTTCACTAATATGTACTGATTGGCTCTGGGGTGACAGCAATAGTCGTCTCGGATCTTCAGGATTAGTTATGTTACGTTGGGTTGCGTTACGTTTGCTAAGGTTAGGACAGGATAGTTCTATCTTTTGTGCTACACACTTCTATACGGTGGAATTCTCCGCTCTACTTTGCTGCAGTAAATTCTGCTTGGCTATATGGAGGCCATCAGTTTTGCTCTCGGCACGTTAGGCTGTGTTACGTTGCGATTAGTTTTGATACGTTTGGCTATTTTAGGATAGGGTGGCTTAGGCTTTTGTGCTATACACTGTACTTCGGAGGATTCCTGCGTTATACATTGCTCTACTATACTCTGCCTGTAGGTCGGGAGGCCAGCAATAGTTGTCTCGGCACGTTAGGTTGAGTCATGTTACGTTCGGTTAAGTTACTTTTACTTAGGTTGGGATTGGAAAGCTTTGACTTTTGTGCAGTACACTGCTATTCGGAGGACTTCTGCGCTCTACCCTGCTCTACTATACTCCGCTTGCCGATCGGGAAGCCAGCAAGAGTGCTCGCGGCACGTTACGGTGGATTTGTCTACGTCAGGTTAGATCACGTTGGTTTGTTTTACGCAAGGATATCTCTGACTTTTCGGCTGTACACTGAGATATGTGGTATTTCTGCGCCCTGCTCTCCTCTAATACGTCCTGCATGGGTCTGTGGTTGCCAGCAATGGTGGACGCGGCACGATAGGATGGGTTAAGTTACGTTTGGCTATGTTAGGTTTCTCTTGGTTAGGTTGGCACAACTTTGACTTCCGTGCTACAAGCTGCAATTCTATGGACCTCTGCCCTCTGCTTTGCGCTATCACACGCTGCTTGTCTCCGGGGATGCCAGGAATGGTGTTCGCGGCACAATAGGCTGGGTCACGGTACGTTCGGCTTGGTATGGTTTGGCGAGGTTAGAAAAGGGCAGATTAGACTTTTGTGCTGTACACTGCTATTCGGTTGGCATCAGCGCTCTGCAGCGCTCTAGTATGCTCTGATTGGCTTGTGGAGGACAGTAACAGTGGTCTCGGCATGTTACCCTTTGTTACGTAACGTTTTTTTGTGTTTCGATTGGTAAGGTTAGGACAGGATGGCTTTGACTTTTGTGCTACACACAGCCATTCGGTGGATTCGGGTGCTCTGCATGGCCCTACTATACTCTGCTCGACCCTTTGGAGTCCAGCAATTGTGGTTGCGTCACGGTCGGTTTTGATAGGTTACGTCTCGTTAGGTTGCAATAGGTAAGGCTTGTTCAGGATGGCGTTGACTTTTGTGCTATACACTGCTATTCGGTTGATTTCTGGGCTCTACCGTGATCTGATATGTTCCGCATGGCTCTGGGGATGTCAGAAATAGAGGTCTCGGCCTTTTAGGTACAGTTTTTCTACGTTTGGCTAGATAAGGTTATGTCCGGTTTGGTCAGGATGGCTCTGACAGTTGTGCTATACAGTTCTACCGGGAGGATTTCTACGCCCTACTGTGACCTAATATTCTCTGCTTTGGTCTGGGGAGGCCAGGAATAGTGGTCGCGGCACGATAGATTAAGTTATGACACGATTAGTTAGGTTCGGTTTGTTTGGGTTAGGTTAGGATACATTTGACTTTCGTGCTGTACACTGCCATTGTATGTGCCTCCTTGCTCTGCTCTTCTCTGATATGCTCTGCTTCGCTCTGTGGAGGCCAGCAACACTAGTCGCGGCACGATAGGTTTTGTTACGTAAAGATTTGTCAGGTTACTTTAGGTTAGGTTTGGTTAGGATGGCTTCCACGTTTGTGCGGTATACTGCTGTTCGTTGAATTTCCGCTCCTTACTGTGCTATAATATGCTCTGGTTGGCTATGGGGAGGCCAGCAGTATTTCTCTCGGCACGATAGGCTGAGGTATCTTTCGTTTGGCTATGTTACGTTTGGCTAGGTTAGGACAAGGTAGCTTAGACTTTCGTGCTATACACTGCTATTCGGTGGAACTCCGCTCTCTACAGTGCTCCAATATGCTCTGTCCCGCTCTCGGGGAGCCAGAAATGGTGGTCGCGGCACGATAGGCTATGTTGTATTACGTTTTGTTTGGTTAGGATATGTTGTGGTAGGTAAGGGTAGCTTCGTCTTTTGTGCTGCGCACTGCTATTCTATGGTCTTCTTAGCTCTTCTGTGAGCTATCGCACTCCGCTTGGCACTGTGGACGCCAGGAGAAGTACTGTCGGCACTTTGGGTTGAGTTATGTTACGTATGGCATGGTTAGGTTTGGTTTGGCTTGGTTGGAATAGCTTCGACTTTTGTGCCTTGCACAACAGTGCGGCGCATTTCTGTGCTCTCCTGTCCTCTGGTATATTCTGCTTTGCTCTGTGGGTCGGCAATAATGGTCTCGGCACTTTAGGCTTTGTTAGGTTACGTTTGGTTGTGTTACGTTTGGTCAGGTTAGGAGATGTTAGCTTTGACCTTCCTGCTTTACACTGCTATTGGGTGAATTTCTGCGCTCTACTGTGATGTAATAATTCCTGCTTCGCTCTGGGAATGCTTGATATAGTGGCGGCAGTGCGTAATATCGTGTCACGTTGCGTCAGGTCAGGTTACGTTTGTTTGTGTTATATCGGGATATTTTTGACTTTCGATCCATACACTACCGTTCTATGGACCTCTGCGTTCTACTCTCCTCTAATATGCCCCACTTGGCGGTGGGGATGCCAGCAATAGTGGGCGAGGCACGTTACGTTGGGATTGGTTGCGCTGGTTTGCGATTGGTTAGGCCAGCTTATGTTAGGTTATCCTCATCTTTTCCGCCGTAAACTAGAATACGGCTGATTTCTGCGGTCTACTGTGCTTTAGTATATTCTCCTTGGCTCTGAGGAGGCCAGCAATGGTGGTCTCGGCATGCAAGTTTGAGATATGTTACGCACAGCTTGGCTAGGTTAGGCTAGCTTGAGTTTGACTATGATGGATTTCAACTTTCTGCTATACACTGCTACTCGGTTTATTTCTGCGATCTGCCTTGCTCTAATTTACTCTGCTTGGCCATGTGGATGCCAGCATTATTGGTCTCGGCAGGAGAGCCTGAGTTATGTTACGTCTGCTTATGTTACGTTAGGTTATGTTAGGCGATGGTATCTTTGACTTTTCTGCTATACACGGCTATTCTGTGGAAGGCTGCGCTCTACACTGCTCTACAACACTCTGCTCGACAGTCGGGAGGCCAAGAGTAGTGGTTGTGGCAAGATAGGTTGAGCTTCATTGCGTTTGGTTAGGTTGTGTTACGCATCGTTAGGGCAGGATAGCTTCGACTTTCGTGCTGCACGCTACTACCCTACGGACTTGAGTGCTCTCCTGTGCGCTATCACTATCTGCTTGTCTCTGTGGATGCCAGGATTAGTGTTCTCGGCACGTTAGGCTGAGACATGTTACGTTTGGTTAGGTTAGGTTTGGTTGGGATTGCTTTTACTTCTCAGCTTTACACCGCTATTCGGAATATTTCAGCGCTGTAAGTTGCTCTGCTATGCTCTGCTTAGCTCTCGTGGGGCCAGAAGTACTGGTCGCGGCACGTCAGGTTTGTAACGTTTCCTCTGCTTATGTTACGTTTTGTTATGCTAGGGCAGGATAGCTTTGACTTCTGTGCTATGCACTGCTATTCGGTGGATTTGTGCGCTCTAGTGAGTTCTAGTGTTCCCTGATTTGATCAGGGAATAACAGAAATTGTGGCCGCGCTTCGTTGCGTCGTGTTAGGTTTCGTTTTGTTATGTCACGTTTGTTTCTGTTAGGTTGGGATGCCCTTGACTTTCGCACCATTCACTCGCTTTCTATGGATCTCCACGTTCTTCTCTCCCCTAATATGCCCTGATTGGCGATGAGGATGCCAGAAATAGTGGGCTAGGCACGTTTGGTTGGGGTTCGTTACGTTTGGCTCCGTTATCTTATATCTGCTTTGGTAGATTATCTTGTACTTTTCCGCCCAACACTGCAATGCGGCGGATTTGAGCGGTATGCTGTGCTCTAGTATATTCTGCTTGGCTCTGGGGTGGCCAGCAACAGCGGAAGTGGCAGTATAGGTTGAGTTAGGATGCGTTTGGTTAGGTAAGGATAGGTTAGGTTAGGTTAGGGTGGCTTCGACTTTTGTGTTATATAGTTCTTTCCGGTGGATATCTGCGCTCTAGTGAGTTCTAATATCTTCTGCTTGGCTCTGGGGAGGCCACCAATATAGGCCTCGGCTTGATAAGTTTAGTTACCCAACGCTCGGTTGGGTTAGGTTAGGTCAGGCTATGTTAGGATATCTTTGACTCTTGTGCAGCGCACTGCTATTTGCTGGCTGTGTGCACCCTACTGTGCTCTAGTATACGCTGCTTGCCTCTGGGTGGGCCAGCAAATGTTGTCTCGGCACGTTAGGTTCTGCTAGGTTGCGATTGGTTACCGTAAGTCTGGTTAGGTTAGGACAGAAGGGCCTAGACTTTTGTGCTATACACTGCTATCCGCTAGATGTGTGTGCTCCGCACCGCTCTACTCGCGTCCACTTGAATCGAAGGAGGACAGCAATAGCGGTCGTGGCAAGCTTGTTTGAGATAGGTTACGATTGGTTAGCTAGGGTTAGGCTGCGTTTGGTCAGGATGTCTTTGACTTTTGCGATACACAATGCTAAACGGTGTATTTCTGCGCTTAACTGTGGTCTTGTGTATTCCACTGGGCTGTGGGGTCGCCAGCAGTTTCAGTCTCGGCACGTCAGTCTTAGTTACGTTGCATTTGGTTATGTTACGTTCGGTCAGGATAGGAGAGTATTGCTTCGACTTTTGTGCCTTACACTGCAATTCGGTGGTCTTCTGCGCTCTTCGTTGCTCTAATATACTCTACTCGACACTTGAGAAGCCAGCAACGGCGGTCGTGGCACAACAGTTTTTATTATATAACGTTCGGTCAAGTGAGGTTTGATTAGGTTTGGTTTGGATTTGTTTGCCTTTTGTGCTGTACCCTGCCACCCGGTGAATTTCTGCGCTCTACTGCGCTCTAATATATTCAGCTTTGATCTGTGAAGGCCGGCAGATGTGGCCGCGGCACGTTAGGCAGAGGTAGGTTCGTAAGCTTATGTTACGTTTGGTTGGGTTGGGAGGGAATATCTTTGACTTTTTTGCCGTACACTGCTATTCGATGGATTCCTGCCCTCTACTCTGCTATACTGTAACCTGCTTGGCACTGTGGAGGCCAGCAATACTGGTCGCGGCACGTTAGGTGGAGCTGGATTTCGTTTGGTTGTGTTAGGTTAGGTTGGGTTTGGTTAGGATTGCTCTGACATATGTGATCAACACTGATATTCTAATGGCTTCTGCTCTCTACTGTCCTCTACCATATTCTGCTTGTCTCTGGGAAGCCAGCAATAGTGGTCGTGGCACGTCAGGATGGGTAACGTTATATCCGCCTATGGTAGGTTTGGTTACGTGAGGGAAGGGTTGCTTTGACTTTTGCGCTATACACTGCTATTCTGCGGGTTTCTGCAATCTACTGTGATCTAGTTTTCTCTGCTTTGATCTGGGAGTGATTGGAATAGTGGCAGCGGCGCGTTATTGTTGGCTATGTTACGCTTGGTTAGATTACGTTTGTTTGGGTTAGGTTATGATATCTTTGACTCTCGTGCTATACACTGCCACTCAATGAACCTCTGCGCTCTACTCTCTTCTTAAGTGCCCTGCTTGGCGGTGAGGAGACCAGCAGTATTTGTCTCGGCACGTTAGGTTGGGATAGGTTAAGTTTGGTTAGGCTATGTTAGCTGTGGTTAGGTTTGGATGGCCTTGACGTATGTGCTCGCCACTGATCTTCTGTGGACTTTTGTTCTCTACTGTGCTCTATAATATTCTGCTCGTCTCTGGTGTAGTCAGCAATAGTCCTGGCGGCACGTTAGGTTCAGCGTGTCTAAGTTGGGTTAGGTCATGTTAGGACTGGATAGTGCAGGGTATCTTTGACCTTTGTGCTATGCATTTCTCTTTGGTGGCTTTCCCGCACTGCTGCGCTCTACTATACTCTGCTCGGCTCTGGAAAGGCCAGCGGAAGGGGTCATGACACGACAGGTTGTGCTAGGCTGCGTTTGGTTTTGTTACGATTTGTGAGGTTATGAGAGTATAGCACAGACTTCCGTGCTATATGCCGCTATTCGGAGGATATCTACGCTCTACATTGCTCCACTGAACACTGCTCGACTCTGTGGAGGCCAGTAATAGTTGTCTCGGCACGTTAGTTTGAGATAGGCTACGTTAGGTTTGGTTACGTTTGTTTGGGTTAGGAGCGGATATATTTCACTTTCGCGGTATACAACGTTGGACGATGCATTTCTGCGCTCCACTGTGCTATACTGTATTCTGCTTGGCCCCGTGGTGTCCAGTAATAGTAGTCGCAGCGCGTTGTGTTTGGTCAGGCTTCGTTTGTTTATGTTACGTAGGTGCGGGCTGGGTATGGACATCATTTACTTTTCTGGTATACGCTGCTGTTCTATGGATTTCTGCGCTCCACCCCATCTAATATGTTCTGCTTGGTCCTGGAAAGGCCAGCAGTATTGGTCGCGTCTCGTTAGGTTTGGTTGTGTTACGATCGGTAATGCTACGAATGGTTTGGTTAGGAGACGATACCTTTGACTAATGTGCTATGCGCTGCCAATCGGGATATTTCTGCGCTCTACTGTGCTTTAATATGATCTGCTTGGCTCTGTGGATGTCAGCAACAGTGGTCTCGACAAGCTAGGTTGAGTTATGCTTCGTTTGGCTAGGTTAGGCTTTGTCAGGTTAGGTTAGGATATCTTTGAAATTTCTGCTTTGCACTACAGTGCGGCGGATTTCTGCGCTCTACTGTGACACAGTATGTTCTGTTATGCACTGGGAAGTCAGTCATAGAGGTCTAGGCACGTTAGGATGAGTTAGGTTACGTTTGGCTTTGTTATATCTTGTTAGACTAGTATAGTATAGCTTTGACTTTTGTGCTGTACACTTCTATTCGCTGGATTTCTGCGCTCTACTGCGATCTGATATTCCCTTCTTTGCTATTGGAATTCGAGAAATTGTGGCCCGGCCCGTTAGGTTGTGTCACGTTACGTTTTCTTTCGGCTAGGTTTGTTTGTGTTAGGTTGGGACATCATTGACATTCGTGCTATATACTGCAGTCTTATGGGCCACTGCCATCTGCACTCCTCTAATCTGTCCTACTTGACGATAGGGAGGCCAGCAACAGTGGGCTAGGCACGCTAGGTTGGGATTGGTTACGCTCGGATATGTGTGTTTATTACATGTGTGCTCCCTACATTACATTACTATGTGCTGCTGGGCACTCGTGAGGCCAGCAGATGTGGTCGCCGCACGTTATGTTGAGTTATGTTATGTTTGGTTATGTTAGGTTTCGTTGTGATACGTTGGGGTGGCATTGACCCTCGTGCTGCACACTGCTATTCTATGCACTTCTGGGCTCTTCTATTCGCTATCACACTCTGCTTGTCTCTGTGGACACCAGGAATAGTGCCTGCGGCACGTTGGGCCTAGTTTGATTACCCTTGGTTTCATTGGATTTGTCTGGTTTGGTTATGTTAGCTTTGACTTGTGTGCCATAGACTGCTCTTCGGATGATTTCAGCGTTACCCACTACTCTCCTATACTCCGCTTAGCTCTCGTGAGGCCAGCAATAGCGGTCGTGACACGTATGTCTGGGTTACGTTACGTCCGTCTATGTTACGCTTGGTTGTGCTTGGACAGGGTAGTTTTCACTTTTGTGCTACACACTGCTATTCGGTGGACTTCTGCGCTCTACTCTGCCCTAATATGGTCTGTCTGCCGCTTGGGATGCTGTCAATATTTCTCTCGGTATGTTAGGTTAAGTTATGCCTCGCTTGTTCAGGTTCCGTTATGCTGGGTTAGGTTTGGATTGCTTTGCCTTTCGTGGTATAAACTGTTGTTCGGTGGATTTCTACGTTCTAGACTGCCATAATATGTTCTGCTTGGCTCTGGGAAAGGGAGCAATAGTAGCCCGGGCACGTTGGGATAAGTTAGGTTATGTTTGGTTACGCTACGATATTCAGGTCAGGATAGGATGGCTATGACATTTGTGTTACAAACCGCCATTCTGCCGACACCTGCTCTCCGCGTTGCTCTACTAGCCTCTGCTTGTCTCTGTTGAGGCTTGCACTTGTGGTTGTGGCACGTTTGGCTGAGTTATGTTGCGTTACGTTAGTTATGTTTTGCTAGGTTAGGACAGGATATCTTTGACTCGTGCCCTATAAACTGCTATCTGGTCGATTTCTGCGCTCCACTGTGCTCTAAAGTGTTCTGCTTTGCTCTGGGTAGGTCAGCGACAGTGGCACAGGCTCGTTAGGTTGTGCTGGGTTACTCTTGGTTAGGTCAGGTTATGCGTCGTTTGGATAGGATGTCTTTGACCTTTGTGTTATACACTGCTAATCGGTGGATATATGCTCCCAACAGTGCTTTAATATTTTCAGCTTGACTCTGGGAAGGCCAGCCACAGTGGTGTCCTCACGTTATATTGTGTAAGGTTACGTTCGGTTATCTTGGGCTAGGCAATGCTTCGTATGTATAGCTTTATCTTTTGTGCTGTACGCTGCTTTTCGTTGAATATCTGCGATCTACTGTGCTCTAGTATGTCCTGCTTGTCTCAGGGGAGGGCAACAGTAGCTGTCCCGGCTAGATACGTTGAGTTAGGCTATATGTGGTTATGTTTCGTTTGCTTGTGTTATGTTTGTGTAACACTGACTTTTCCGATATACGCTGCGATTTTATGGATGTCGGCGTCCTACTCCACACTAATGTGTTCTGCTTGGCTCTGGGACGGGTAGCAACAGCGGTCGCGTCACTTTGGGTTGAGCTAGGTAACATTTAGTTATGTTACGATTGGTTAGGTCAGGAGGGTATGATTTTGTCTTTAGTGCTGGTTTCTGCTATTACGTGGATTCCTGCGTCCTACAGAGCTCTAATATTTTCAGCTTGGCACTGGCAACGCCAGCAAGGGTGGCCTCGGCACGTTACGATGAGTCAGGCTGCGTTCGTTTAGAATGGTTTAGGCCATGTTTTGCTGGGATAGCTCTGTGGTTACACTGCTGTTCCATGGATTTCTGCTATTTACTGTGCTCTAATGTGTCCTGCTCGGCTACAGGGGGCAGCTATAGCGGTATCGGCGCGTTAGTTTGTGTCAGGCTATGTTTGGTTATGTCCTGTTTGTTTAGGCTAGGCTAGGGTAGCTTTGACTTTTCTGACATATACAGCGGCTACACGGATTTCTGCGTTCTACTCTCCACCAACTTGTTCCGCTTGACTCTGCGGAGGTCAGCAGTAGTGGTCGCGGCAGGTTAGGTTCGGTTGGGTTACGATCGGTTACGTTAGGGTTGGTTTTGTTAGGAGAAGATGGATTTGACTTTAGTGCTATGGTCTGCTATTAGTTGGATTTCCGCTCCCAACAGCGCTTTAATGTTTTCAGCTTGCCTCTGAGAAAGCCCGCAACAGTGGTCTCGGCACGTTAGGTTGAGTCAGGTTACGTTCGGATAGGTTGGCTAAGGGCATGTTTCGTTAGGATAGCCATAACTTTTGCGCCCTACGCTGCTATACGGTGCATTACTGAGCTCCACTCTGCTCAAGTATGTCGTTCCTGGATCTGGGGAGGGCAGCACTAGCGGCCTCGGCACGTTAGGATGAGTTATGCTATGTTTGGTTATGTACTGGTTGTTTGGGTTATGTTTGGTAGACTCTGACATTTCCGATGTACACTGCGATTTTGTGGACTCCTGCGTACTACTACCCACCAGTGTGTTCTTCTTGGCTCTGGAGGGGACAGCAACAGGCGTCGCTGCGCGTTAGGTTGAGCTAGGTTTTGATCGTTTATATTACGGTTGGTCAGGTTGGGAGGAGATAGGTTCGTCGTTAGTGCCGTATTCTGCTATTACGTGGATTCCTGCGCCCAACAGAGATCTAGTATTTTCAGTTTAGCTCTAGCAAGGCCAGAGGTGGTGGTCGCGGCACGCTGTGATGAGTCAGGCTACGTTCGGTTTGGTTGGTTTGACCATGTTTGGCTTTGATAGCTGTACCTTTCGTGCTCTACACTGCTATTCGGTAGATTTCTGCTCTCTACTGTGCTCTAGTATGTCCTGCTTGGATCTGGGGTGGCAACAATAACGGTGTCCGCACGTTCGTTGATTTATGTTACGTTTGGTTACATTACGGTTGGATTGGTTAGTACAGGATGGCTTTGAATTTAGCGCTATGGTCTGCTATTAGGTCGACTTCTGCTTCCAACAGCGCTTTAGTATTTTCAGCTTGGCTCTGGGGAGTGCTGCAATAGTGGTCTCGGCACGTTAGAGCAGGTTAGGTTAGGTAATCCTTGACTTCTGTGCTTCACACAACAGTGCGGCTGTTTTCTGCGCTCTAGTGTGCTCTAGCATTTTCTGCTAGTCTCTGGGGCTGTCAGCAATGTTGGTCTAGACACGTTAGGTTGAGTTAGGTTACGTTTGGTTATGTTACGTTTGGATAGGTTAGGCTAGGACAACTTTGACTTTTGCGCTGTAGGCTGCTATTCGGTGGGTTTCTGCTCACTACTGAAATCGAACATGCCCTACATTGATCTGGCTAGGCCAGAAATGGTGGCCACCGCGCGTTAGGTTTATTTATGTTACGTTTCGTTACGTTCGGCTTGCTTGGGTTTGATAGGGTATCTTTGACTTATGTGATATACACCGCCATTCTCAGGATTTCTGCTCTCTACTGTGCTCCAGTATATTCTGCTCGGCTACGTGGGGGCCAGCATTATTCGTCTCGGCACGCTAGTCCGAGTTATGTTGCGTTTGGTTATGTTACAATTAGTTAGCTTATGGGAGCATAGCTTAGACTTTTTTGCTGAACGCTAAAATTCGGTGGATCTTCTGCGCTCCACGTTGCACAACCAAACCCTGCTCAACTCACTGGATGCCAGCAAGGTTCGTCACGGCACCTTAGTTTGGGTTAGGTTACCTTTGGTTAGGTTCGGTTAAGATGTATTAGATTGTGACAGCTTCGACTTTTGTCCTGCACAATGCTATTCTATGGGCTTCTGCTCTCTTCAGTTCGCTTTCACACACTGCTTGTCTCTGTGGGCACCAGGAATAATGCTGTCGGCAGGTTAGGCTGATTTATGTAACGTTTGTTTAAGTTAGGTTTGGTTAGGTTTCGTTGGGTTAGCTTTGCCTTTTGTGCTTTACGCTACTATTCTGTCCTATTTAGCGCCCTACATTGCTGTGCTATACGCTGCTTGGCTCCCGTGAGGCCAGCGACCGTGGTCGTGGCACCCCTGGTAGTGATACGTTACGTCTGGCTATGTCACGCTTGATCAGGTTAGGGGAGGATAAATTCGATTTTTGCGTTATACGTTGCTCTTCGGTGGGAATATTCGTTCTTCTATGCTGTAGTATGCTCTGCTTGGCTGTGGCGACGCTGGCAATAGTAGCCTCGGCAAGTTAGGTTTAGTTAGGCTACGTTTGGCTAGGTTATGCTGGTTCGGGTTAAGTTTCGATAGCTTTGTCTTTCGTGCTATGCACTATCATTCGGTAGAATTCTGCGTCCTTCTGTGCACTACTATACTCTGCTCAAATTTGGGTAGGCCGGCAATAGCGGTCGCGTGACATTATTTTGATTTCCGTTACGTTTGGCTACGTCGCGATTTGCTATGTTACGAGACGATGACTGTCTTTTGCGCTGTACACTGCTATCCGCTGCATTTCTACGCTCCCCATAGATCTACTCTACTATGCTCGATTGCAGGAGAATAGGAAATAACGGTCGTGGCACGATAGGGTGAGTTCGGTTACGTTCGGTTCGGTGAGGTTATGTTATGTTTGGCTAGGATGGCTTTAACTATTTTGTTATACACTGCTTTCGGTGGATTTCTACGCTATGCTGTGCACTGACATGTACTGCTTGGCACTGGGTAGGTCAGAAATAGAGGCCTCGGCTCCTTAGGATTATTCATTCTAGGTTTGGTTACGTTAAGTTAGGGCATGCTAGGTGTGGGTATCTCTGAATTTTCTCCTGTACACTGCGATCCTATGGATTTCTGAGCCCTAATGACTTCTAGTATGTTCTGCTTGGCTATGGGGAGGCCAGCAATAGTCGTGGCGGCACGTTATGTTTAGCTTGGTTAAGTTTGGTGTGGTTTCGATTGGTAAGGTTAGGATAGGGTACCTGTGTCTTCTGTGCCGCATACTGCTTTCGGTGGTTTCTCTGCCCGGCTGTCCTCTAATATGCTCTGTTTGGCTTTATGGAGGTCAGAAATAGTCGTTTCGACACGTTATATTTAGTAAGGTTTCGTTCGTCTATGTTACGATTGGATAAGTTAGGATAGGGTAGCTTCAACTCATGTGCTATGCACTCCTATTCGTTGGATTTCAGCGCTCTGTTGTACCATAGAATGTTCTGCTTCTCTCTGTGGAGGCCAGCAATAATATTCGTTGCATTATCTGTTGAGATATGTCACGTTTGGCTTGGTTAGGTTGGTACATGTTTGGTCAGGATAGCTTTGACCTTTGTGATATACGCTGCTGTACGATCGATATCTGCGCCCTGCATTTCTCTACTAGCATCTGCTTGTCTCTGGGGAGGCCAGCAATAGCGGTCGTGGCACGTTCGTTTGGGTTATGTTTCGTACGGTTAGGTTAGGTTAGGCAATGTTTGGTTAGTATGGCTTTGGCTTTTGCACTATACACTGCCATTCGGTATATATCTGCGATCTGCATTCCCGTAACAGCATCTGCTTTCCTCTGGAGAGGCCTGCAATGGTGGTCGTGGCACGTTTGGTTGAGTTAGGTTGCCTTCGGCTATGTTAGGTTAGGTTAAGTTTAGGTAGGGTGTCTTCGACTTTTGTGCTATACTCTGATATTCGGTGGATTCCTGCGCTCTTCATTGCTCTACTATACACTACGTGACTCTGGAGAGACCGCAATAGCTATCGTGGCACGATATGTTGTAATAGGTTATGTCTGGTTTCAATATGTTAGGATACGTTTGTTAGGATGCCTTTGACTATTGTGGTATCCACTGCTATGCGGTTGATATCTACGCTCCACAGTGCATTAATATGGTCTGCTCGGCTCTGGGGAGGCCAGCAATAGGGGTCTCTGCTCGCTACATTTTGTTATTCTACGTTCGGCTATATTATGTTTGCACAGATTTGGTTAGGATGTCTGTGACTTCTGTGCTATACAAAGCTACTTGGTGGCCTTCTGCGCTCCACTGTGCTATAGTATATTCTGCTTGGCTCTGGGGAGTTCAGCAATAGTGATCTCGGCACGTTCGCTTGTGCCAGGTTACGCTTGGTTATGTTAAATTGGTCTGGGTAAGGTATGGATAGCTCTGACTTTCGCGGCATACGCTGCCATTATATGGACCTCAGCGCTCTACTCACTTCTAATAT
>NW_016908214.1:0-315 GCF_001483705.2 Eufriesea mexicana | reverse complement strand
TTTGTGGGCTAGGTACGTTAGGTTGGGATTGGTTACGTGCGGCTAGGCTATGTTATGTCTGGTTGGGTTAGAATAACACGTACTTTTCTGCAATACACTGCTATTCGGACGATTCCTGCGTACTACATTGCTCTGCTATTCTCTGCTTAAATCTCGTGATGCTAGCAATGGCTTTCGTGTCACGTCAGCCATGTTGTGTGTTATGTTACGCCTGCCTATCATTCGATTGGTTAGGTTAGGATGGGATAGCTTTAACTTTTGCGCTATACAGCAGTATCTGCTATTCGGTGGATTTCTACGCCCTACGTTGCTCTA
>NW_016908213.1:385121-464933 GCF_001483705.2 Eufriesea mexicana | reverse complement strand
ATCAAAATTATTTGTCGTCACAAAATTTATAGCATTCAATATAATAAATAAAGATATTATATTATACATACCGTGATCTTCGGTTACAGAGGGTTAATAATAATACAAAAATTCTTTTTCACTCGATCCTTTACATAAATTAAAATTAATTTACTTTTAATATCGCCAAAAATCCAGGATCATTAGAAAAGAACTAAAAATTCTGAAATTCTTCCAATAAAGAATATTTACAATAATAAAAACATCAAAATTATTTGTCGTCACAATATTAGCAGCATTCGATCTAATTAATAAACATATTGTTACGTATATCGTGATTTTAGATCATGAAGGGTTAATATAATACAAAAATTCCTTTTTACTCGATTCTGTACACAAATTAAAATTGATTCGTTTTTAATATCGCCAAAAATCCTCGATTAAAAATGTCTAGAAAAGAAACTGAAAATTTTGAAATTCTTCGAATAAAGAATATTTGCAATAATAGAAATACCAAAATTATTTTTCGTCGCGATATTCGCAACAGTTGATCTAATAAATGAAGATATTGATACGTATATCGTGATCTTAGATCATGGAGGGTTAATATAATACAAAAATTCCTTCTCACTCGATTCTGTGCAAAAATTAAAATTGATTCTCTTTTATACATCACTAAGAACCCTCGATCAAAAATCTCTAAAAACAAACTAAGACTAACTTTCTTTCTACATGAAAAAATCCTCGATAAATGGCCTCTAGGATCGAACTAAAATCGAATATTCTTCATGTCAAAAAATTCCCCATCGATAGCCCCGAGGAACAAACTAAAATTGGCTGCTCTTTATGTCAAACGATCCTCGATCAAAAGTCTCGAAGAGCAAACTAAAATCGATTGCTCTTTATGTCAAAGAGTCCTCGATCAAAAGTTTCCCGGAACAAACTAAAATTAGCCGCTCTTTACGCTAAAGAATTCTCGATTTGCAGTCTCGAAGTCTGCGGAACAAGCTAGAACTCGTTACTCTTTATGTCAAAATATCCGGGATCTAAAATCTCGAAGAACGTGCCACAATCGACTTGCTCTTTCCATGGAAAAGTAAAATGTCTCGACGAATCGAAACTGACAGTCTCCTCGTGTCAAAAAATCCGGAAAAATGTAAAATTTTTCCTCATTACGTGATCAATAATCGCGTAACCCGGTTTAATAATAATTATTACGAACTTACCGAACTTTCAAGCTACCCCGCAGCTTATCGATAGTACGCGTGACAACAAAATTCTTCCTTTTTCCCCTATTTTTCCTATTTTCTGTTTCGCTCTGACTTCCGCGTGAAAAATGTCTTCTCGCGTTGGAAACTTCGCGGATTTCACCTATGAGAACCGGTCGGCGATAGTTGCAGGTGAATTCGGTTATTGCGTATTTAGCTTGCCCTCTCTGCAGACGTAACCGGAATTCGCGAAACAACGCCATCGTGTAACACGCTGTTTCCATGCAAACTGGCTCGCCAGTTTTCATACACCATGCATGGTGGTCGCGTTTATACGGCCACGATTGCTCATAAATTACTCAAGATTACTAAGCGGCGTGCCACTGAATCGGCTTCCCATGGCTTTAATCGCACGCGAATAATGACCATTTTTATCCGCGAATTCAATGAAATGGCACTGCGCCGCCATTATCGAGCGCGTCGATAACCAATGCTCTTTTTGCCACGCTTCCATACAACCACTCTCTGATCGCTAATTATGGCTAATCCGATGCATTAATGGATTTGATTGGCTATTTCTTTGTCCTGTTTTTGATGCGGCTTTCTTTGGAGTGACGAAATCGCGTAGAAAATGATTCCTGTTTGATCGGGGAAAAAGGGATTCGAGAAGAGGGAAAAATGTACGTGGAAAAATCGTAGCAGCATTGTTGCTGCAATGCGTTTGATTGGCTGTTTCTGTATTTGCTTTTTAGCGGGAGGTTATTTGGGCATAAATACGCGAAGCAGGTGATGGTAATTTGATTGGAGGAAGTGGAATTTGGGGCAGAAGGGATATGGTATCGTTATGGTATTTGCATCATCCCCTTTTTTGTTTTTGGGAATTATTTTTAATCTTTGTTAATTATTTGGAAATTAATCGGAGGACTAATTTAATTAAATTCACTAAAATTATTTTATTACTAAAATAATTGTAATTATTATCATTTACGTGTAATACATTTAGTCACTCATTCTAGGTCAATAATTTCAATGTTAATATTCATATCATCTGAATTAAAAATAAATTTAGAGAAGGTCTCGTGTTTCGAATTACTTGAATAATCGAAATATCTTTGTTACAATTTTCTTTATTTAATTATAAAATTTTTAATTTTTAATTTTTTAATTTTTGACGATTTAGCGATAACAAGATTATGTCCATAATCTATGAATGCTCCTTTTATTAATTTTAAAGTCTAATAACTTCGCAATTGATATTAACTGTACCACTCTTTCTAAAAATTTCTGAATATGTCTCTAATTAACAATGTGCCAATATTCGCGATACGAGAGGAAGAATATTACGGACTATAATCATATACGTTTCATCATTTCTGCAATTATGAACGAATATGGAAAATATTTACAAAGTTCATATCACGTAATTCTGTAATAATTACAATTTCCATAATATAATTCTAAATAAAATAATAAATACATCAACAAATAAGATATAAACTGAATAATCTCAAATTCAAACAGCCTTCATGAAACATTATAATTGCAATTATTTTATACAATAGATATAATATCATAGCCATAAAATCCAACAGAAAATACGAATACAGATACAAGACAGATAAAACAATTTCCACGATCAAAAATAATGCAAAATAATACAGAACATAGTGTTGGATCGTCATCGATTTGGCATACTAATCACGGCATCTTACAGAAATATGTTCAAATATACCGTATGCGTATACATGTGTGTTTGAGCGTGTTCACGTCTAGAATCAGTCACCGACTGTCTAACGTGTCCTCAGTCATCGTATAGCAATCATCTTGTAACAGTCGTCATTAAAAAAACAATTATAAAGTTTACAAGCATAATAGGCAGATTACGTTGCTCATCCCTGCAACGCTTGATCCTCACCGATATTAAATACCCAACACATAGGAACATGAAATCTACCAAAACTATGACACCAAAAAAGGAAAAAGAAAAAAGAAAAAAAAATGGAAATAAATTCTAACATCTCTGGTAAAATCTCTAAAACCTCTCGCCACATTTTTAACAATCGCGGACATAAGAAAGCGAAGCTCTGGATACCTCTAAAACCTCGTCTACATTCAAATGACTTCGTTTAACCCGAAAAGTACCTTGCACCAGAACTTCCTCGACTTCCACTCTCTCTTAAGAATTAACAAAGCCATTGTTCCCCTTAAAACCATTCTCTACCCAACCAGCCACCCTTCCAGAACGAACCAGTCCACCCTCTGCATCGCGCCTAGCACAGACCCTCGCAAAAATTCAACTCGCATCGTCACGATGAGAAACTACCCCTATCCAACTGTTCGAAACAATCGGTCCTGTCCTCTTCTCATCGTCCCGATAAAAGGTCTGCTCGGCCAGCCGTGTACAGGCTTCCCATCTCGGAACTTGCCTCCCCCCGATATCCGAAGGAGCCGTCCACCAGGGTGTGGCGCGAATAAATCGATTAAGTAAGCCGCTTTTAACGACTTGCCGTGGATTTAAAGTCGAATCGTTGCAAGTGGTCGCCGCGGCGTATCTGCGAAAGTCTCAGCTGCTGGCACAGCTGGCTGCGGCTGTGGAAGTCAGGTCTCGAAAAAGGCTAGGCTCGAAAGACACACACCTGGCGAGAGAAAAAGGGTGAGACGAGGGGAGAGAGTGCGGAGTTTGCAGACACGCCGCCTCTTAGGGGCAAACAAGAGCCGGAAATCGCATCCCAGGACTTGGGAAACTCCGCTCGAGTCCGCTTGCTAGTCTGCCAACTCTCCCAGCAACCTGGTGCAGCGGTCGCTGGAAAAATTTCCAACGCCGCGCCGTCGAGAAAAAAATCGCTGGGGATAATTGATTGGGGAGCAAACAGCGGCGGGGAGGGTGTGCTGGATGATCGATCGAGGGAGAGAGAGAGAGGAGGGTTGATTCGATGGAGAGAGGATGAAATCTGTCCACGCTCGAGTAGTTCCGCAGTCTTGGAGTTTAGGTGGTGAAGGTGCTAATATAGCGAGTTGATGGCGAAGTGGTTTTTCAGCAGGGTGTAGGGGATCATAAAGGCTGATTAGTATGTACGAGGTAAGGGGGATCGAGTGTATTGGAGAGGTTAATTGATTATTGTTAAACGAGGATTCGAGATTATAGGGAGTGTGAATGATTTTTGATCCCATTTTTATACTTCGTATTATTTTTATATTAGAATTATTGATTTGAGATGTGCATTTATATGTAGTATATATAAATAATAATTGAGATAAAACGATGGAAATAATTATATGTAATCTCCATTCTACGTAAACGGATGTGAAGATTAATTTTGCCAAAATTTATTGTGCATATTTATCCAGTTTGCAAAAATGAAATACGTGGAACTAGTCATTTGCGCTTGTTTGGTAGTCCTATTTAATTATTATTATTAATAATATATAAATAAATAATGGAATAATTAATATAATAGTCCTATTATTAATAATCATTAGCCCTGTTATTATAGTCCTAGAATTAATTAATTCCTAAATTGAATTTCATCATTGAGACAATATTATATTCAAATAGATATGGTAATAACTGAATTTGTAACTGGATGCACTCAGAAATCAAAGTAATTAAATTTATTGTTCACAGATTATTGTAGAAAGTGTGAATGATTTTTGATTACTTTTTTTTTATTTGGTATTACTTTAATATTAAAATTATTGATTTACAATGTGTATTTAAATGTAGTATATATAAATAATAATAATTGAGATAGGAGGATGAAAATATTTATATATAATTATGTTTCTACATAAACGTAAGTCATTATTAATTTTGTCAAAATTTATTGTGCATATATATAATATAATTTGTGAAAATGAAGTACGTGAAACTTGTCACTTGCACTTGTTTGATAATCCTCTTATTAATAATTCTTGAAATGAATTTATTCATTGAAACGATATTATATTCAAATAGATATGGCAGATAAGTCAATTTATAACTGGATGCATTTAGAAATCAAAATAATTAGCATTATTGTTCACAAATTATTAAATTTTATTAATGATATAGGCTTTTAATTAATAACTACTTTTCATAATAAATTAAAAATTATTTTAATAATAGTTTCATAACCAATTTCATTATTCAGATTCATAATTAACGTCCAATTCTTCAATAAATAAATATAAATTTCATTCTCTTTCATCGTCGCTTTCTGCTCTTTTTAATTCGTAGACTCGATGAATGATTTCCAAACAGTTTATCTGACTTCGCAATCTTTCCCCCTTCGACTTTTTATACCACCAAAATTGAAACATCAAACTTTCTTCCTTCCGAAACAAAACCATATTCCCCATTCCAGCAATAACAATTTATCAATAAATTAAACCATCCACTGTTTCATGCCTCCATTTTATTAACACATTGTTAACCGGTGACGAATTAACTCGTCATTGCACTTGCATTATCTATTTCAATTTATGAAACCTAGGGCGATATAAATTATTGTATATGAAAGTGATTTTGAAGATTGAATTACAAAATAATAGCCAGTGACATGACATAGTTTCTGTCTAAAATTGCCGGTCAACTAGTGAAAGTGAATGGACAAGATGAAAACCCATTAGGAAAACGTAATCCACTAATGAGTGTGCAATATTTTTGATTACTGAAGGGGAAGGGGTAGTTTGAAGAAAAATTAGGGAAAGCATGGGATGATCCTCTAAAAAGAAGAGTGTTGTATGAAGCTTGTAAAGTCATAAGGAGAGTCGTTTAAAGTTGTTTTGTGTTCCCCTTTCTTTATATATATAAAAGACAACACAAAACAATTCTAAACGACTATATATATATTGAAGAAAAAACGATAAATTTACTCGAATAAATATTATTAAAAATTGATAAGTTAATAATTTTTTATTTAATAATAAACCAGTAATTAATGGATATCAGTGAATAAATCTAGAAATAATTGAAAATATATATATCACTGTTTAACCAACCGCTTTCTTTTTAAAATATTATTTATATAAAGAAAAGGGAACACAAAACAACTTTATACAACTCTCCTTATGACTTTACAAGCTTCATACAACACTCTTCTTTTTAAAGGATTATCCCTTGCTTTCCCTAATTTTTCTTAAAACTACCCTCTTCCCTTCAGTAATCAAAAATATTGCACACCCATTAGTGAATTACGTTTTCCTAATAGGTTTTCATCTTGTCCATTCACTTTCACTAACTTTCTCTTTTACGATCCATTTCCGTTCAGGGCCCTTAATTCTACGATTCTACACATTTATCGCTAAACCTGTCACGATTAGAGAAATTATCATAGTAAACGAAATAAACTGGATGAGAAAGGATGTCCCAAAAAATTTATTACATATATTACAAGTGTATGCATCGTAAAAGAATGTCGCGAAATTTTGAGATGAAAGTGATAACATAATCGAACTGCAAGTTTCACGATTAAAAATATTTATATCTTTCCAAGAATTAATTTATCGATCTCGAACTACCATTTAAACTCTTCAGAAGCACGATGTAAAAGTCTGCAGAAAAGATGATACACTTGCAATTTCGAATAATTAAAAATGAATTCTATTAGTCGGGATATAGCTACAACTTAAGCGAACGCGAAATGAAAGCCGTCTGACGACTAGGATATGCTATTAAAGGATCGAATATGGCGAAAGGTAGGTCTCTGGAAGAAATTTTTATCCGTGCTGCGACGCGGCTGATACACGAACATGCACGAGAAGCGATTCTATCTGTGTATTAACACGCTCCCTTATCCCGACCAATCCCCGTGAGAGCCTTTTTCTCAAAATACAATTTTCTGCAGCTAAGATACTTTTGCAGGTACATTCTGGCAGGGAATATTTCTAACCGGCGGGAAGAAAGTCTAAGGTACGCCTGACGTCAAATGGGAAATTGACTTCTTCGAGTCTTTCATGTTTTTCCGGTGTGTCGTCGCGACACGGATAACTTTCATCTCGAAAGATTTATATCGCGGTATTATATCCGCAGAATGCGGCTTTCATGCGACTCGAGCAGCGTATTTTATAAACGTGCTTTAGGTTGTTTGTTAGCTATCGTCTGCCACGTTTCTTTCCGCCATTTTGAGGTTCACGATGCTTTCTATACCAGAGTTGTATCTTTGTGATTGGTATTTAACCATTTTAATAACTTTCTTCCCTTTCTTTCATGAGATATTATGTCCAATTACTGGAATAAATTTATATCGGATTAATTAAATAATTGATTCTATATATGGTAGCCTTATATTCTTGGTGAATATTCTAGGGACATATAAGGGTTTAATTTTGTTAGTTATGTTAGCCCGGAAAAAGAAGGCAAGTCTTCTACAGTATCATCAAATCTAACTTTTTCTTTTGGAGAAACAAAGTTATTGTAAAATTAATTGTAACAAAATGACATCAGATACACTACGCAATGTTTATGAATCATTAATTTATCCATTTAAAAAGTGTCGTGATGCAAATGGACGCCATATTGAACCTTTTCTGCAAATAGACAATAAAATTAAAATATCTTTTAAATTAATGATTTTTTAATATAAACAGATTAATACTCTTTTGTAAAGAATATGAAGGGGTATTAGCTGATGTGATAAAAAATATATGATGATTGTCCATAAAGTATAATAATTATACATACTTATATACTTGCTGTATATTTTAGTAATGCAGTGTGAATAATTTTGCGAATATTAATTTCGTTAGTGATATAATTGCAGGGAGAAGAGAAAGAAAATTTGGTTTTTAATATATCATAAAATATTAAAATAACAAATACTATTAAATATTATAATTAAAATTATCCATATCATGATTATCAAATAAGAAAGACGTATTTGATTCTAAAGCTATCATCGTCTCCTTTATTTCCAAACAAAATATTCCCACGCGATACACATTAAATACGAGAATAAATGATTTACCACGAGGTGCATATTGTTCGCCAGAAGAAACGCCACCATTTCCCCCGTCGCGTGTCACGTTTCCCACGTTTTTTACCCCCCACCCTGAAATCCAGCTGCATATCTGCTTATCTCATACCTTCCTATTTACCTACTAGCCAGCTTATCGTATTCTTTTCTCTCTACCTACCAGCCATTCCGTTTCTTTCCGCGTTCATCTTCGTCGCTCCGCCGTCTGTTTCCCTTATTTTCCACCCCCTCACGCCGGCTGGCCCTCTGTTCCCCGTTGAAAGACGCGATGGTGGAAGCGATTACAGCAAAAGAAGAAAATTGCCTGGAACTTACGACTACCTTCCGAGACGTATTTGCCTAGCGTTGCACTATTTCTTATGAATTCTGACATGAATCTTTCCGGGAAAGTATTCACCGGTAGAGAAAGGAGCGACACTGTATGAATACGAACGATTGGCTCCACGCCATTGCATCGGGAATATTAAACTTTAATTTCAGACAGATTACGCGGCGCTTCTTTACAATATTCCGTTCCCGGAATGCCTTCCTTGCAGCCCTAAATATTATTTATTTCAAAAGATATTGGATCACCCTGGATACTTTGGTTTGCACTGCAGATGTTAGATGCAGAGGCTCGGGATGCTGTGGAGATTCTACGGATTCACAGTTGCTTCCAGGTTTTTCACTGGTCGCGTTCCAGTCTCGGCTTCCATTGCCAAAGGGAACACCCGAAATCACTGGCTACGAAGCCTGCACGTACCCTGTAATACGTCAAACCGCCAAATACTGCCCCGAATCCTCGCCGACAGCCGAACGAAAAGTTGCCTCTCGTGTCGAAATTAAATCCCCAACGCGGTATGCACCGACCTGCCACAACGCGAGTCTCGAAATAATTGAAAGGCGATCGTTGGCCAGGATTCGCGGCTGAAATCGACGACGCATTATCTCGCTTCCGTGCAGCTTAGTCTGAGCACGAATAGCGAGGACGCGAGGGAGGGTTAAGAAGTCGTTTCATTTTCAATGTAATTCCTGCTCTCCCCGGTATTATCCTGTTCTATCTCCATTTCGAGCTCATTAAATCGTGAGTTCGGATTACGCGTGGCGGGTATTTAAGGTGGATTCCGCCTCCCGTTCCTTCAGTTCTCAGAGACTGTGCACCACGACCAGGAGAGGCGGGCAGATAAAAGAAGGAGACGTGACTCTTTGAAGGGGGAGGGATTTTCGCAATTGCAACTTTGGTAACGGGACGAAAGCTGACCTCGAATGGCAACGCGCCCACTTTGACGGGCTTTACGTTGTCGTTCCAGACGGGAAAATAGGTTTCAGGGAATTCCTATGTATTCGTTACGCGGATACAGAGAGGAAATCCTATGGTAAAGCTGTGGGACGGGAAAAATGAGTTTATGAAGTTTCTTGTTTGAGGGGCGAGTCACTTCGAGGGCAGTTCCGCGGAATTTACCCGATCGCGGAGGGGGTCGACGAGTTGGGAGCAGTTGGTTTGGGTGGATACTGGGTTCTTGGCTCGAGGTTTATTATTCTCGTGAGTAAGCCTCGCATTGGGAAATGTTAGACTGCCACGATGATGGCAGGTGTGCCAAGCATCGAAGATATTCTCCTATTTTAGATATCTTGGCTCGATATTTCGCGAAGGGGTTGTTCCTTTAGGGTTGTTTATGTTCTGTTCGACGAGAAAGGGTAGAAAGTATAGACAGTATGTTCACGTGATTGGTATCGGTTATGGCTGCAGCTGAGTGGCTGCCAAATGTCGATGTTCAGGGACGAATAAGGAAGAACCCTTTCCAAGGACCCTTGCATGCGAGTCCATCTCCTTTCCTTATGTACAGGGGTCAGGAAATGGTGTTCCAGTCCTGTTCTCATCACGCATCCTTGGCATGTAGTTATTTACCAATGTTCTCCTATTTTAAATATCTTGGCTCGATATTTTGCGGAGGGGTTGTCCCTTTCACGTGATTGGTATCAGTTATGGCTGCAGCTGAGTGGCTGCCAAATGTCGACGTTCAGGGACGAATAAGAAAGAACCCTTGTCGAGGGTCCTTATATGCGAGTCCACCTTCTTTCCTTATGTGCAGGAGTCAGGAAATGGTGTTCCAGCCCTGTTCTCATCACGCATCCTTGGCATGTAGTTAGTTACCAATGTTCTATTTTAAATATCTTGGCTCGATATTTTGCAAAAGGGATTGTCCCTTTAGGGTTGTTTATGTTCTGTTCAACGAGAGGGGGTAGAAAGTATAAACAAAACGTTCACGTGATTGGTATCAGCTATGGCTGCTGCTGAGTGGCAGTCAAACGTCGATGTTCAGGGACGAATAAGGAAGAACCTTTTCCGAGGGCCCTTACATGCGAGTCCATCTTCTTTCCTTATGTACAGGGATCAAGAAATGGTGTTCCAGCCCTGTTCTCATCACGCAACCTTTGCATATAATTATTTCCACTTCCTGTCAATTCTCGTTGCACAAAGTACAGTTTAGTTCTAACCCTAACCTAACCCTAGAGTCACATGGCACAATTGACATGACATTAAGTTTTTCCTTTCCTGTTTATTCATTTTTCACTGTAAGCAAGTATACACGAATTCCCTGTATAGTATATATTAACGTTTCTTGCAATGATCTGATTTTACAACGTGAAATGATTAATATATTCGCTACCAGTGTCAGAATTGTGTCACGGATCAATTTCCATCGCGAATCCAGCGTGACACCTGTGTGACGATAATTGATGTTGGTAAGAATGCTTTATGATTCTTGATCTGCTTTATTGAAGAATGTGCGGTGATGAAACCACGTGTGCAGTGACAGTGATTGGCATAAAATGATAACGTTACTGTACAGCCTCGGTTTTGGGTGTACACCGAATGATCCTAGGAAGCTGTTGTAAACCCATGACACTAGCCTAGGGGAAAATTTAAGTGAATGTTTTCAGATGCTCAGAACAGAGTATCATATTAATTTCAACGATTAATTTTTATCCTTCCTTTGTGTATACCAATGAAATCTGTCCTGGGTTTGGTACATGACACAGTGTTGTAGGTATTTGTGAGACACTGAAAAGCTAGGGTTGCATAGTAATTTATTAAATCTCGATGCTATCTGAGGGAAAATTTGCAGCGAGCATATTTCGCAGAAGTTTGAAAAATAAGCCACAGGCTGTGCCTGTAATCCGAATGTCGATAATTTAAATTCCAGCATTGCATTAGAGTTCGAACTAGGTCAGTCTGTATCTGGGTTCGTTAGCATGAGCTTACGTTCATTATAATTTTCCTATTCACGTGTTTACCATTGATAACTCACGTCTCTCGCTAGTACGAATGTTATCTTAACGTTATGCTGTTAACAGATCATAATCTAGCCGGCTTTGATCACATGGTGCACGCATTCGCAGTCACACGATATCAGACATAAATGGATTGCCCACACAGGATGCTTCGTGATTCACAGTCTAGCGGGGAACAATTTTCATTAAAAACGTAATTTGAGTAGCCTTTTCTACGAGCTTTATCGCGCACGCAAAGTCACAGGAATATAATTATACTTGGCGTATAATTCTGCGAAACTAATACGAGGATACCGAGTACATAACGAAAAGATTTAAGAAGAAATTGTACGATTCCGTTAAAATCGATATTAAGGTAAAAAGTAAACGTAAAAAGCTTAGCTGAAAATCCAATCGAATCTTTTAGGTTAATATTTGTAATCGGTATAAAAGGTTCCTATATATCGGAGGCTTTTTATAAAGAAATTCCATTTTATCGAACTTCATGTTTATTATTTTCATCCGTTGCCTCTGGTGTTGCAGTTTTTGCCTTTGTTCCTTCTGAAAAAGCGGATGAACATGTTGTCAAATATTTTTACAATTCGTTACTCGTTTTTCGCGCAAATGATTCGTATTCTTGATTATTTCGATCAATGATTCATCGATGTAAATTTTCCTTTACACGAGTCACGGTATGTTACAAAATCATGTACTACATCGTATGATTTTTCATTTATTTTTTTTTTTTTTAGACTTCTGTAGAACATGCAAATTTTATATAAGATTTTAATAAAAGTAATATTTTATTATATGTAATGTACTATACTTATATAAATATTATATAAAATAAAATATAAGATTTTATATAAAGTACCCCTTAATAATATGAAAGAAGACTGAGATTAATCAGTTTAAATATTTTTACAAATGTAGTCTATTTGTTTATTGCAAAAATATGAATAGGGCGAAATTATAGAATAGATATGAAAAGAAAAATCAACGAGATTTCGAAGATGGTTAATTTTTTCAATATTTCTGTCAACATCGTTGTATGGTACCAACCTTCTCCTATAAAATCAAATTTGGTTTATAGCTTTTTGATTTTTTCTTAATAATTAATCACTTTGAAGTTGCTCGCTGAACCATAAAAATCATACAGTTTCCCACCATTTTGTTGCACCACTGCCTCGTCCTTCAAGCAGAAACGCACCGAATCACGAATTACATTTATACAGCAACAAACTCGAGTCCGTTAATTTTTCCAGCAGCGTACTTCCGCTCGACGTTAGGTTCATTAGCAAGCAGGGTTGAGAGAAAAAAAGGGGGGAAAACGGAGTGTTTTCTTCGCAAACGAATCCCATTGGCCGGGAAATTAACGTTCGAGGCTCGCGAACGCAGTCGAAATCGATGCGACAAATAACGTTAAATAATGCAGCCGTGGAATTGGTTAATATTTTAATGAGGCCGTCACGGTCCAAGGGATGAAACTGTGACCAATTCCACCCGACCCACCCTCGCCCCGCGACTAATTCGTTGCCCGCTAATTTCGAACGTTCTTGGCCGTGCTCTATCTCCGTAATAGCTGACCCCGCGCTACCTATTTCCGGCCTAGTTTCTCGGAACCGAGTAATTAACGTCCTCGATGTTCCCGGTGTCTTTAAAACTTTCGAAAAAGAGGAAGAAAAAGAAACTCCGCTTTCGGGGGACTCGTTAGAAAAGCGATATGCGGAGATTACCGTGTCGCTATTTGCATCTGTTTTGGGGTAATTGTACCTTCCTGCACACTTACTCGGTCGAGGCTTCCTATTGGAGGAGAGGACGTTAAGAATACGTCGTTTTCTCAGATGTAGCTTCAGTTTTATGCTAGTGAATATTTTTCTTCAGAATTCTTTTCCCATTTTATTGTATAGGAGTATGATGAATTTGTTTCGGGAGATTAATACATCTGCTATGGGTATAGTTTGTATTTTATAGTTTTTAGTATCTGTTGAGTATAGTTTGACGCTTGGGCGTTTGCTGGAACGAAAAGAATTAAGTTGGTATTGTGGTAATACATATATTTATATTTTACACATATATCTTTGATATACATATTAGAGTGGCCGGTAAGTTCGTGCCGATTTTCGTTTCTGAATAAATATATATCAAAATGATTGCAAACAAACGACATTCGTACATATCATAAAAGTCGGTACTTTAGGCATATTTGAAAAAATTGGAAAAATTGGAAGAACGGAATTTTTGAGTTGCCTGAAAGATGGAGAAAGGTTGTATTTAAATCTCCCGCGTTTCAATTTTCCTTTAAAAATGTCACGAACTTTCCGGAGCACTCAATATTATAATATAATTATATAATATAATATATGAGACATATATTTTTAATATATACAGGGTGGGTCACCACATATTTCGAATGAAGTGGAATGGTTTTGAGAGAGGCATATTCTGATGGTGCTAATTTTATCAGTTGATGTAATAGAAAGTATACGATTTCATTTAAAAAAATATTAATGATCTTCATATGTTCTTTACACGTTCATCTACAAAAGAAACTAGTACTATCAATATGCCTTTCTCAAAACCATTCAACTTCATGCGTGACGTTTGTCTAGATGGTAATATGTTGCGACCCACCCTGTATATCGATGTAAAAATAAATTATGTATATAAGAAGGAATTAGCAGATCGAGTATGCGTGTAATGAATGAAGTGTAGACTAGACTGTGTATATTTATGTAAAGTACGAAAGAAAAGAGGACAAATGAGAGAGTAATTGGATAGGTCAGTTGCAATTCAGGATTCATTGAGAGTAAACGTGTGTACGAGTATCGTGAGAAAGAGTAAACACAATTAGATATGTTTCATCGATCATTTTTTACCCTGTGTTATAATATTATTTAATAAATATTTAATATTTTCATTTAAATATAATATTCACGACTAACGAGTACGTGTAATTTGAGGTAATTGTGTCCTCTTACTGCCTCAAGTCTAATTACATTTAGAGTAAAGCTATTAAAAATAAAATTATATATAAATTGTATTAATTAATAATATTAATAATATTTATATTTATAATAATTATCTTAGATGTTAATATTTATTAATATTAATAACATTATTAATTAATTAATAATTATTAAAAATAATCATTTTGTTAGATTCTAATTGACTTTTACCTGAATGACTCTTTTCCCTTGGAACTCTTTTTCTAATTTTGTGATATGAGGGTACAATGGAATTCTTTTTAATTTCCTATAATTAAAGGCCGAATTAAATAAAACCTAAATTGACCTTACACTCTTCTAACTTCAATCTCAAACATTTCGATACATTTCTATAACATTGAAAGCCCAGTTCTAAGTTCAAAATTCGCTATAAAGATTCGGTAAAAATTCCCATTTTTCCTGTGGAAATTTTCAAAATATCGGCGATAAACATGACCCGTTTCCACAAGGTTACCACTACCTCCCTCGCAAGCTAAATACGATGCTTCAGCAGCTTGGATCCGGTATTTCATTACATCGTCTAACGAAGGATTAAATAAAGTGGTTTAAAGAAAATGGAGGCGCAACCGAGCCGTTCGATTAACCCGATCATTCCGCGAATACCAGTTTCGTGTGCACCTTTGTAAATTTAATCTACCGTTAGCCGGGGAAATTTATTAGCTCGAGTTTCATAGAGTTGGACGCGATGGCGACCAGTGAATACGGGGTGGACGTATTTCGAACGCAAACGTTTTGACACAATCGATCGTGCAGGTTAGAAACATATTGTGGCTGAATGGTGTGATATTGGTCATCGGGAGGTCAAAGGATTTGACAGAACGCTCGTGGCGATTCGTACGTCAATCTCCAGGACACACCATCTGTTTAATATTTATTAATATTAATAACATTATTAATTAATTAATAATTATTAAAAATAATCATTTTGTTAGATTCTAATTGACTTTTACCTGAATGACTCTTTTCCCTTGGAACTCTTTTTCTAATTTTGTGATATGAGGGTACAATGGAATTCTTTTTAATTTCCTATAATTAAAGGCCGAATTAAATAAAACCTAAATTGACCTTACACTCTTCTAACTTCAATCTCAAACATTTCGATACATTTCTATAACATTGAAAGCCCAGTTCTAAGTTCAAAATTCGCTATAAAGATTCGGTAAAAATTCCCATTTTTCCTGTGGAAATTTTCAAAATATCGGCGATAAACATGACCCGTTTCCACAAGGTTACCACTACCTCCCTCGCAAGCTAAATACGATGCTTCAGCAGCTTGGATCCGGTATTTCATTACATCGTCTAACGAAGGATTAAATAAAGTGGTTTAAAGAAAATGGAGGCGCAACCGAGCCGTTCGATTAACCCGATCATTCCGCGAATACCAGTTTCGTGTGCACCTTTGTAAATTTAATCTACCGTTAGCCGGGGAAATTTATTAGCTCGAGTTTCATAGAGTTGGACGCGATGGCGACCAGTGAATACGGGGTGGACGTATTTCGAACGCAAACGTTTTGACACAATCGATCGTGCAGGTTAGAAACATATTGTGGCTGAATGGTGTGATATTGGTCATCGGGAGGTCAAAGGATTTGACAGAACGCTCGTGGCGATTCGTACGTCAATCTCCAGGACACACCATCTGACAAATGGAATGCATGATTAATGCCTTGGTCCCTCTGCACGTCCCTTCCGCTAATGGGCTAATCTTAACCGTGTCCATAATTAGTAATTATATTAATCTCCGTGCGCGACCAACGGTCTGGATAGGTATGATATAATAATTCCTCGCTTTCGAAGAAATCTGCCAAAATTTCATTTTGAGATATTTGGAATCAAAAGTTCAGTTATTTATTAAACTAAGATATCGATAGGGAGTCTATGCAATCGATATTGCACGAAATTAGTGTTTAACCTTTAAATTTAACTAGAAAGGGTGTGCATATTCAACTATAATATATTTTTGACTGCAATGCATTTTCCAAATTGGTAGAATTCAATTTATTGCTTCGCTACTGTTCAATTTTCTTGTTTATACTTAATCATGGTTATATTGTCAGTTGCATCTACTCTACTGCGAGTATTATCATATATATCGATGGTTGCGTACAAGATTGTGTCGTAGTCAAATGTGGAATTCATGTACAATAAGATTATAATCAAATATGGAATTAATATTCTCGTGGAATTAATATAGAATTAATATTCTCAGACAGCAGAGGTCGTACATGAAAATGCAGTTCTTCCAAAGTGCATTTCTCGGGAGAATCTTGCATGATTATAAGCATTGAAATAATTAACGATCCACTGATTTATATTTATAATATGGAGGTTAATTAGTAAATATAAATGTATAGGAATTTTCATTTTTGAATTATCTAAATCCTGTTCTAACTCCATTTCTAAATTATCTAAATCTCGTAATGATACATATATATACATATAAATATACATATAGTAATATACAATATAATAATAATTTCTAACAATTTTCTAATTCCATTGTATCTTATATTTAATTAGGATTAAAAATTTTTAAAAGTTTGGGAGTTAAAAACTTTTGCGATGATGTATTAATTAAAAGATCGTCCAAATATTTGAAAGAATAATAATTGTTAAATGCAAGGAGATTGACCAAATTTTCTACCAATTTTCTTCACTGTTTCTGATTACATCGAGTGATGAATAAATATAGAACTTATTTTCAATGGAAATATTTATCGTGGATTATTCCGAATTCTCGTCTACAGTATTTTCTGGATTTTCTTTCGGCACGTGATATATCACCGATATTAAATTCAATTCTACAAATCAACGTTACCCTGCCTCAACATTCATATGAGCTTATGTAAATGCTAAATTCGTGCCTTCGATAGTTTCCACGGCGCGTTTTCCAAGTTGAAACTCATAAAGAAGTTTCGCGAGTATTTCAATGATTCATGTCGCCTAATAATGAAGTTGCGATAATCTTATTATAGCACTTTCTAATATTCGGCACCTCTATATTATCGTAATATCTAACAGCTGAGCGTCGCGCGAAATTTATGGAATTGCGTCCTCGTGAAATTCCATAGCTCAGATATTGATAATAACAACGTTTTATACGTTCCAATTTAATGCTCTAGAAGGTAAAATAAAATATTAGCAATGAAGGTTTTTTGTTATTTTATTTACGCCATGAAATTCTGGGTGAAATGAAATTTATTATTAATAAATAATATCGAGAAATATACGATAGTACGAAAGGTTGCCGTAGATTGAAATAAATCAGGAAATGATGAAATTTACGAGTAGATGGAATTTTATAGGTACATCTGGCAGCTTTAAGATATCGAAAGTAATTTAATCTTCGATCGTCGTGCGGTTTTTGTCACATTCTCATTAGAATATCAAATTAACTTGCACTTTCTTCGCGTACGGGGTATGTCGAGTCTTCCCGCGTTTATTAAAATTTGCTTCGATATTACATCGTAGTCAAAAAATTGAATATCGATTCGAATATCGATATTAAAATTGAAACGGATTGAAATATCGATTTCCTGCCAATAAGCAGACCTTTTCTCTCTCGTCCTTTCGTTCGAGTTAATTAATTTTATAATTAAGCCGCGTGTCGGTTGCATTTGCAACGCGAGCTGTGTTACACGAACAAGCTAAAAGTATTAAGATGTCAAACAAATTCGCAATAATTCTCAGCCACCTATTTAAATGCTATTAAAATATTAATAAATTTCTCAGTTTTCCTGGTTTTGTTATAATATCGATTACGGCGTGCAAATAGTTTATAAATCAATAATGTACTCGACTAATTTGTAGGATAGTTAAAAAAGGATATATTCCTATTTTTCTTAGATAAATATTTTTATTAATTAAGTGCTATTAAAATATTAATAAATTCCATAGCTTTTCTGGTTTTGTTATAATATCGATTACATCGTGCAAATAGTTTATGAATTAACAATGTATTCGGCTAATTTATAAGATAAATATAAAAATATTATATTCCTATTTTTCTTAGACGAATATTTTCATTAATTAAATTATTTTATCTCGTTCAGAAATCGAATTATAATTTAACGTATTATTGTCAACATCGAAGAAATTTAATTTACTTTTGTCTGTTTAAATATTTTACTTTCGATATTTGTCTCATAATCAGTGATGTATGCACGTGAATAGAATTAAAGGTCTTCATATCGCATGTATTGGAACATATATATGTATTAAACATACTAACGTATTCCCAGTTTAATTCTGTTTAATTAACGTGGTCTAATGAATATACTAATCCGCATGTGCTCATGTATTTCAATACACGTGAATTATACGCCTCTAATATTCACGTGTACAAGTATTGTATATCGAGGATATGGATTTCTAATTTTCTAACGCACGTGTGAATGCACGTTCCTCTTTAATACGCGTTCAGCGAGATAAATTCTGAATAAAATGCCATTTACTGTACTAAAGTTCACTCGAGATGATATATCACGGCAGATTACAATCGTCTGACTCCAATCTGGAGACCTGTTCATTACTCGATGTAAATTAATTTGCTAGTATTGTCAATCGCACGAGTTGGGAGCCAACCTACAAACGATATTATCACATCAAAAGTCTGCAGCAATACATTTACTTAAATTTAATTGGTTCGATGCTGTTTGTCAAATTGGTATACATGGCAATTATTATTCTACCTCTTCAGATGAAAAAGACAAGAGAAAGATAAAGACGTATATAACCTCCTAATATTTGCATAGCTATTCCTTGAAAATACATGCATAAAAATAGAACTCCATTGTTTGTTACTTATTTGCTATTAATAATTCTTGTTTTAATAAGCAATTCATTAGAAAATAGTAACACGAACGTGCAATATTCTACATTCTTACACGAAGCCTAACGCCAACCTGTTCCTTGAAATCACGTATCACACGCACTGAAACAAATCTTGCGATATATTATTCCTGATAGCAACTCTTGCATTTCAGAATAATTAATCAGAAAATGAACTATGAGAACACGTGTTTCAAAGCCTCGCTTTTTCAATTGCATTTTCTTCTACAAAATATCAAACACTGGTTAAGTCTATCCCTATCCATCACCATCACATCCTCCAATGTTTATATAATCCCTTTAAAATATAACCAGAAATTAAAACCAATTAACGTCGACCTGCTCCTTGAAGTTCACGCGTACCATAATAAAAGTTCCATCATTATAAAATAATTCCTTCCATAGCCTAACTTTCCAAGCCCTCTTTGCTCCCACACAGTATCGATCACTATACCTCGTGCAACAAAACAGGTCTATGTTTTCATTTATCGATCTTGAATATCCACATTCGATCTGTATTATCATTTGGCTGTCTATTTTTCCTTTCTGACATTTCTCGACGAACGATTTATAAACCATCCTTATCGATCATCATCATATCCCTCAATCTTTACATCATCCCCTTAAAATAGAATCAGAAACTAAAACCAATTAATGTCAATCTACTCATTGAAATACAGACGTACCAAAATAACAATTTTATCGTTATAAAATAATTCCTGCCAAGGTCTAACCGTGCCAACCCTCTTTGCTCCCATACAGTATCGATCACTATACCTCACCCAACAAAACGAGTCTGTGTTTTCATTCATCGATCATGAATATCCACATTCGATCTGTATTATCATTTGGCTGTTTATTTTTTCTTTTCTGACATTTTTCGTCGAACGATTTATAAACCACCCTTATCTGTCATCATCACATCCCCCAATCTTTATATAATCCCTTTAAAATATAACCAGAAATTAAAACCAATTATCGTCGAGCTGCTCATTGAAATTCACACGTATCATAATAAAAATTCCATCGCTATAAAATAATTCCTTCCATAGCCTAACTTTCTCAACCCTCTTTGCTCCCACACAGTATCGATCATTATACCTCGGTCAACAAAACAGGCCTATATTTTCATTCATCTATCATGAATATCCACATTCGATCTGTATTATCACTTGGCTGTTTATTTTTCCTTTCTGACATTTCTCATCGAACAATCCATAAACCAACCCCTATTCATCACCATCGTATCTCCCAATTACCACAATTTATTCTCCAAAAACAACCAAAACGAAACATTTGCAAAGAACCCAAAAGAATCCCGCACAGAACGTGATACAGGAAGAAAAAGTTGAAACGAAAAAATGCAAAAGAAAATCGCATCTCCGTAACGCGAATCGATTCAACCCTCTTTTCTCTCGTCGAGGCACGCCGTAACAATGGGGCTCTCGTGCTTAATTCGCCCTTGGCGCGTTATATATTCTTTCGAAAGAGGATCAGCGATCGTTTGAAACGCGATCGATGCTCGATCGGCGATCACACGCACGAAATTCCTGCTCCTTCTGATTACGGGACCGTGCTTAAGCGTGCAGGGCTGAACGCGAGCGTACGTCGCGGATTTTACCTGGCAAAGAGGATCGGCTGAAGCGGAAGATCTCTGGCACGGCGAACGTAATGGAAAACGTGCATTTCGATTTAGAACGTATTACGGCGATGCCCAGGCGACGGATTTAAAATTTATTTCGCAGGGGGCTAAACTCGCCCCTATGACGGCTCATTTCGTCGGTTCCCGTGTTCCCGCGCGAAACGCTCGTTGTTCGTTCCTATCGCGATTGTATCGGCGAACGGTTTTATTTCCGCTGTTGCGCTCGAATCCGCTTCGTGGAAGCAATTATTTAGTTCGGTTTCTACGTTACACGCGGGTCAAAGACTGTGTTTTATTTTTTAAACGATCCGAGGGTTGCGCGCGTTTCGCATCCCAGTCTTTCGTTGACCAATGTTTCAAGAGGTTTACGTTGATTTGGTTAGCGAGTTTGATGGGATATTTGCTTCGGGATAGAGTGTTCCTTGGTGTGCTCTGTTTGGCTGGGTTTCGATTTGATATTAACACGTTGAATGCCACGCCGGTTTTACAATGATTGCCCGTGGCACCGCGATGAATTTTCTATTATATAACCATGTTTGACATGTTAATTGCGACGGGGGTCGCCATTGAATTAACGGTGGTATTAATAAAAATTTCTAAATATTGACATTTGTTTAAATTTTATATATTTATATCAATCTGGGCGCGCCGGTCATCCGAGAAACTTATAGCATTCAACGTGTTAATGGTATTTGTTGCAGTAAAAAACTAAATACTGAAATAAACTTTACATCCTAGCAATGTGGGGACGATCCCTTCCCCTGAATTCTGCTTTTCGTCTCACGTCTTTTACCTGCGTGGCCCTAAAGGGACAGGTCAGTTCTAACCGTTCGACCCTTTAATAAACATCTATATAGTTTTTCCACCATTTCCACTGGCTACTATTTCTTTGCATTATAACCCCTTAATAGAATTGATTGGAGAAATTATTTATCGTAGGAAAAAGGGTTACGGGGTTGCGGATTATCTTCTTGACGCTTTGGTGGTTTATTTCGGGGGTGGAGTAATGGCGGAAGTTTTAATATCTCGAAACGAAGAATACGACTTAAGTTATTTTTATAATTACCGATTAGCTGTTAGGAAGGTTGGAAAATATTTTCTTTGAACTTTCTTAATGCTCAATAGAGCAATCTAAAATAATCCGAGAGAATTTAAATTAATTTATGGAAATAAATAAAGTTACTATACGAATATCTTTTATTTCACGTATTTCTTATAAATTCAGAAATTTATGAGTATAAAGAAAATGAAGGAAGTAAGTGAACTCTGATCTAAAGCGATCTTAAGTTAAAATTAGAACAAAGAGACAAGTGAGATGGATGAAATTTGTAATTTTGTAATAAAGATTTAAGGAGATTTACTTAATTTCTCAGTGAATTTGCTGAAATACTTCAATTAAATTAATTTTTCGTTATATCTAAATTGCACTTTTCAAATTTAAATGGATTCGTTGAATCTTCCTCTCGGTTTTAATCTAATACAGTAATACTTCCAAAAATATATTCTTATAACGAGTAGAACTCAGTGCTGGAAAATGGTCACCGGTTGAAATTTCCATCGTGGTGTCGCTATTACTAAAATGTTTTAGTAGCGATTTGGGAAATATAATGTAACGTTGGGTAATAAAACTTGGTTATCGAGGACGAGTAGAGATCAAAGAGAAATTCCCTCCGCGAAGGACGCGACAGAATGTCTTGAAAAGTTTAATGAAAGATCGCGATTCGTCCATACACGGGCCAGAAAGTTTCTCCGAGTTCCTTTGCAAAACGAAACTCCTTTGACGAGTTTAAAAAATTCCGTACGTTCTAAGGAACTTCGTATGAACCTGCAACGGAAAACGTCGGAAATTTCTGTCGACGAGCTACAATTTTCGACGAACCCTATTTTTTTTAAGAAAAATTTAATTACATTGAAGGATATAAGGATATAAGGTTAGTAGATTGAAAACTATTCTACCTAATTATATTTTATAGTAATTATTGAATCGACTAACATGAGTATTTAATTTCAGAATATAAAATAATTTATATTCGAGTGAATTTTGGTAATTTACATTTAAACAGTTTATTAAAAGCAGAATATAGTTTATTTAACGCTATTAGCAGTCTGTATTTCTTCTATTTTCTTTTATTAGAATATCAGTAAAAGTTTGATTAAAATAATTATTAAATATGAGAAAAGATCGATGGCCAAGTTAGAAACTTTTTTAGAAAGATAGAGGTTTTCCTCGAAAATTGTAGATTTTCCAGAATTTGAAATTTGATCTTACGGATAAAAATAGAAGAAATTATTGTAGGTATTAAAGGTAAAATAAGAGAAATTATTGTAAGTGAATTATTATATAAACTTTATGAGTTTGTCGATTTATTTCACGAAGAACTTTATGGTACCATCAGTTGCCATTTTTCTATTAACAGTAGAGCCATAAACCGGGTCCACTTTCATTAGATCAATAAAACTGCCTCAGGATCATTTCTCATAGTAATAAGTCAACATTTAAACTTCAAAAAATAAATTAACTTATATGGACACTTCACCAATGTGTAGATCCATTTTTCAAAATACTCGGTTGGTCGTACTTCGACGTACATCGTGCTTCCTTCCTGCAATTTCCTCCATCTTGGATGGTAGGAGAGCTATAAACCGTGTCAGTTTTCGTCAGATCGATAACACCGCTTCGAAATCATTTCTCATAACAATTCTGTATTTAACCTCAGAAATAAAATAAAATAAAATAAAATAAGACAAAATAAAATAAATAAATAAATTACACTGGAAGATGTTTATATCCGCTTTACAATCGCTTATTAATACATTCTTTGAAATACGATATGATCGTATTTCCTGCCTGTAACGCTCTCCATCTTTGTTCCCATAAGCCATCAGCCATCTCAAATTTCGCTGGATCAATAACACCGTTTCGAAATTGTTTATCAAATTAACCCTTTGCACTCGACGACTTTTTGGCTAAGGAAGAGTAGGAGCTCTAAGATTTTCTGCTGTAAAATTGACGATATTTTTTTCAGCAGTGAATAAGGAATGGTATAATAATTGACACGTAGAATTATTTGATTTCGATACCTCGTACGCCGTTACATTATCTTAAATTTGGCATATTAATTAATATTTTCAGCAGTGAATAAGGAATGGTATAATAATTGACACGTAGAATTATTTGATTTCGATACCTCGCACGCCGTTACATTATCTTAAATTTGGCATATTAATTAATATTGTAGGATACCAAAAGAAATCGCGAATCGGCTATTGCCAACAAAAATAAATTGTAAACCGATCGATATCTTCTAGAAGCAAACGAAAAAGTTATTCTATATAACAAAATTAAGTTGCTCGACTCCCCTACGGGGAGATGAAGCGTAGGAAAGCATAAAAGCGTAGTCCTTGACAACCAAAACAGAGTCCTTAGAAATCGGTTGTGATCAGCACAAGCGTGAGTCGCTTCGTGTTGGAAAGAGAGTTTTAACCCCCTAATTACTATGGGCGCCCATAGGCGCTTAGAAATTTTGTATTTGTGACACGGAGGGTGCCTATGGGCGCTTAGAAATTTTGTATTTGTGACACGGAGGGCGCCTATGGGCGCTTAGAAATTTTGTATTTGTGACATAGAGGGTGCCTATGGGCGCTTCGAAATTTTACGTTTGTGACACGAAGGGCGCCTATGGGCGCTTCGAAATTTTACGTTTGCGACACGGAGGGCACCTATAGGCGCTTAGAAATTTTGTATTTATGACACGGGGGGCACCACCTATGGCCGCTTAGAAATTTTACGTTTGCGACACGAAGGGCGCCTATGGGCGCTTCGAAATTTTACGTTTGCGACACGGAGGGCACCTATAGGCGCTTAGAAATTTTGTATTTATGACACGGGGGGCACCACCTATGGCCGCTTAGAAATTTTACGTTTGCGACACGAAGGGCGCCTATGGGCGCTTAGAAATTTTGTATTTATGACACGGGGGGTACCACCAATGGCCGCTTAGAAATTTTACGTTTGCGACACGAAGGGCGCCTATGGGCGCTTCGAAATTTTACGTTTGCGACACGGAGGGCACCTATAGGCGCTTAGAAATTTTACGTTTGTGACACGAAGGTCGCCTATGGGCGTTCGGCTTAATTTAGCTTTCTGACACGGAGGGCGCTTGTTTTCACAAAAATGGCGCACATCGTATCTCAATTCTTGTCGTATAGTACGGCCACTGCGTATAAAAATTTGCCGTAGTCAAGGGGTTAAAAGAGTGCGTCTTCGTGTCTTTTCGTTATCTTGGTGTTCTCTAAGTTAAATAACTTCACGAGTTTTGAGTTTGTGTTATTGTGTTCTTGTTCTTTCGTCAATTTTCGGTGTCTCGAGACCAGTTTCGCCATCCTACAATATCGATCTTCGAAATTTTATCAAATGGCAACTAAAGGGCACCTCTCGAGTGCAAAGGGTTAATAATTCAACCCTCGATATGTTAAAAATATGAAGAGTCGATATCTTAAGAATATGTTAAAAATTTACCTCCGGAATACTCGCATGTACACACCCTGTGAGCGCTTGAATCCGGTTTTGGAAACACGAACTAGGATCCTCTGCATCCTTTCAGGAACTCCTCCATCCCGGCTCTCCTGTAAGAGCCATAAACCAGGTCCGTTTTCGCGAGAGCAATAACGCAGTTTCTGGATCACCTTGCGCAATAACGCAGCGGCCCGAATACCGAGCAACAATCCGACGTCAAACGGCGTCGTGCCGCTGCACGAATCCCGCGACGCTGTTACACTAGCAACAATAAATAGATTACACGGGGGAGAGCACGGCAGGGGCCGTTTTACATGCAGTTGAGCGTATTTGTACAGCTGGTGCGTGTATCATTCCGCCGGCAATCAACAGAAGTGCATTGCATTAATGAACAAACGCACTAGTTAATAACAATTATCGCTGCTATTCGGATATTGCGTCGCTCGCGGGGTGTACGTCGTAGCCTGCAACTCCTAAGCATCCCTGCTAACGAACCGAAACTACAACGCACTGAGGGTGAACCGAGAACGATCGCAGGTAACTATTGGCGGGAATGAAACTACGTTTATTTCCTTGCTGCTTCCTGGAACAGTCTACCTGCGTCGCTTATTAACCCTCTGCTCTCGGTGATTTTTTCCTTACCGGAAATCGGAAATTGAAAAATTTTTTCGTACAAAATCGACGATATTTGTCAGAATATTATCACTAGATTTACGAAACCCGTCAATTTCACGGATGGGTTGCTCCAATTATACGACGGGAACAGATTTAGTTAACTTATATTAAGACTGTTAATATTGTAATTCCTTTTAAACCAAACTAATCGATAAAAAAAGAAAAGACACGTGGTTTCCTTTACCTGTATGTAGGAACGCATCCCAGACGCGGAAAACGAAGGTTTCTTGTAAATATTTTCCACTCCTTCGGGACATCGAGGGTTCCGGGTCAACTAGTCCCCGTGTTTTCCGCATTAGGTCCATTTAAAAATAATAAATAATAGTAAAAATAATAATAATAATATCCCTCCCCTCCACCTTCAGATGACATCCGCGAAAGCCACTATAATGGCGCATCGTGCCTAAGGGGTTAGCATTCTTTCAGGGCCGTATTTGTTCCAATCCTATATTAACACGTTAAACGCCACACCGGTTTCACGTGCCGTTCTGTTTACACCACAGTTAGCCGTTATGCGAGCTCTACTGGGCCGTATGGACCGATGAGGCCTGAATGGAAAATCTGGAACCCCCTAGGGACCGGTGTGGCGTTTAACGTGTTAAATGTAAGATAACACAATAATCCGTGAATTATCTACATCAAATAATACCACCTGTTAATTTATGTTCCATTTCTTATTTAACACTAGGTTTACGGACGCTATTTGTGTACCTATTTCTACGAACACCTGTCAAATTTACATGAAGGTGGAGGATGAGAGGGATCGAGTGAAAATAGCACTACGTTTTTCTTTGGTAGGACTTTATAACGCACGAGGGACCTGATGCGGAAACCGTGAAGACAGTTTTTGAGAATGAACTGACCTTTTTCGTTGCTCATTTAGGCATCGAGGTGGTCCACGCGTCCGCGAGTCATGGGGCCCTGGTCGTAAAGACGTAAACCAGGCCCCGGAACCCTCGATGTCACAAAGGAGTGGAAAATATTTAAAGGAAACCTTCGTTTTCCGCATCTGGGATATGTCCTTACACATCTTTCTAAACGACGCGCCACTCAATGGGGCTCCCTCCCTCACCGTGTGAATTAAATAATGAAATTTAAATAAATGATCGAATATAAATAAAGGTGCAAGGATGATTAATCTATTTTTATTACCTGTGACTATCTTTTTCCTGTATAATTATGCAATTGAATCATTTTGCAAGTTAACCTTGTCTGATCCTTCCTGACCTTTTTATTTGTAGAAATAAGACTTCGCTGAAAATAATAGATTTAGTAACGCGAGACGAGACTATATCTGCGAAAAATATCTGAATCAAAATAGCAGGTGAATAGTTGGAGATCTCCCATTGTCCATAAATATCCTCTCCCACGGAATATGCTCATTAAATTTCCTTTATGACCTCCCAAACTTGGTTGGTAAAGGTTTTCTCTTCAACAATATTCATCGAAATCGTATTATTGACAATGGAGGTTATTTCGAAGTGGTATAGGTTGTTGGAAATATGTCATCGACGCTCAAAGTAATATTAAAAATTACATAGATAGAAAATTAGAAAAATCGTGTGACGAATATTCTCGTTTGAAAATGAAAATATCTAAAAGTTTCTGAGATTGAATATCTCTAGTTAGAACTGTCGAATCATTTAGTATCATATCTATACAAAATTATTTTTTAAATAATCTTTATATCATAAACAAACATTGATCAAATATTTTATCATATACATTTCTGTACTTATCCTGAATATTTTCAACAGAATAACATTTGCAATAATATATAATCCTAATATCACAAGCAAACATTGATAAAATATTTTATCATATATATTTTTGTACGTATCGTGAATATTTTTAACGATATAACATTTGCAATAATATATTCAACATATCCAAGCTTATTAACACTTCGACTGTCACGTTGGTCACATATGACCGGCCATTGTTTCTCCTGTGACGCCACGCTAGTCATTGATGACAGGAGCGCTTGAACTACTTAAACTACATTGAACAACATTAAATAAAAATTGACAGTTAGTGCATTTTAATTAGAAGATACTTTGAAATAAAAGGTGCCACATTGAACAATTAAAAATTTTTATTAGAACATCAAAAAAATATTAGAACAAATCTTGCATCTAGCGGTGGATCTCACGTGACGTCCTGAGAGAAACATGTGATTTTTACGTGGCAGTCAAAGGGTTAAAAAATAAAAATCTTTATTATGTTAATTCTGTAAGTGGAATTATATTAACCCTTTGCACTCGACGATTTTTTGGCTAAAAAAGGGTACGAGTTAAACAATTAAAAAAAAAATTTGATATTTTTTGAGCAGTAAATAAGAAATCGTATAATAATTAACACGCAGAATTATTTGACTTCGATACCTTGCACACTGTCGCAATGTTTCAAATTTGATATATTAATTAATATCGAGTTTCGAAATTTTATCAAATGGTGACTGAAGGGTGACTCTCGAGTGCAAATGGTTGATTCGCTATAAATATTTTTCCGTTCCGTTTCACCTGAATTTCAAATCCTGGATAGTTGCACGACCTACGCGAAACCTTCACTTTAATCATCACCGTTCATTCCTGTCGTTCGTTCTTTCAATCTCGCTAAATAATTTATTTACGAGAAGACTGTTTATCCATATTACAACGAAATTGAACGATTTTGACGATCTGTCAGACGTATTGCATCAGCTCTATCGACAATGATGGATGTGCCACTGCAATGGTATCAGGTAAATAGAATATGCGATTGTATGGTATACATCCTAATCCTATTGTTTCCTTACTGGCGTAAGTAAAGCGGTATCGATTTAACAGCATAGCGAACAGGTTGATCCGTTTCATTGTTCTATTCATTAGCGCATGCTAATGGGATTGCAAATGTCTCATATGAATGACAGTGAAGCGTACATATAATCTGTTCGCAAATAAGAATATCGTTGTTTGTTTAGGTGGCATAGGTATTCTATGGTGCTGGCCTGTTGCTATCCCCGTGGTCGTCGTGCTATGATAGGGTAGCGGTTAGGACGATAGGAAAAGGAAGGGATCTGTTTCATCCCAGACCTGCTATTGGACTCATCAGTGAGGCTTCCTTCTAGCAGGTCCTGCCTTTGACCGGGGATACTTAGGTGGCATAGGTATTCTATGGTGCTGGCCTGTTGCTATCCCCGTGGTCGTCGTGCTATGATAGGGTAGCGGATAGGACGATAGGAAAAGGAAGGGATCTGTTTCATCCCAGACCTGCTATTGGACTCATCAGTGAGGCTTCCTTCTAGCAGGTCCTGTCTTAGACCGGGGATACTTAGGTGGCATAGGTATCCTATGGTGCTGGCCTGTTGGTATCCCCGTGGTCGTCGTTGCTATTGATAAGGTAGCAAGTAGAAGGACGACAGGGAAAGGAAGGGATGCGAATCATCAGTAAGGCTTTCTTCTAACACACCCTGCCTTAGACCCTTATACTTGGGTATCCCAGGCATAGGAGCTTCTATTTAAGGGAGGTCGAGGCTTCACCAAGGACTTGCGAGAAAATCCTGGAAACTCCTTCAAGTAGGAATCTATCTACTGGCAAGGGTGAGAACCTGGTCCCTACATTGGAATAATTATTTTTTGGAAATTCCTTTTTACATCTGCGTTTATTTTATTACCGTTAGAAGTAGAAATTAATTTAGTACATTTATAGGCAAACGTCGAATTTTAATTATGTATCACGTAATGTGAATTTAATTTTCAAAATGACATTAATTACTGTAATAATCTAATTAGAATAATTTGTGGTAAATTACGTGAATTGTGTAAGCACGTGTAACCCAGTTTTAAATTCCCATAGTGTCTTTTGAATTTCGAGTAGTTGTTAGAAGAAGGATTTAATTCGTAGAAAGATCATCTAAAGGAAAACAATCTTTTCATGCTGTTATTAAGAATGTTGCAATAAGACACGCAGAATCTTTGGAATTCTTTCTCGAGTTACTCTATGAAACTTGCAGAAAGAGAAGTTACAGCACGACTGATAAAAAGAAAAGAAACAGGGTCTGCACTTCCTAAATAAAATAGCGAAGGAAGAGGGGAAGTCCTTTTAAATCGCGTACACCAAGAAATAGTGAACTATGAGCTTGAAACTTATCCCGACACTCACACAAAGGGAACTGCAAGAAATTATTCGTGACTTGTTTACTGAATTGAAATTCTCGGATATTCGATAAGTAAATTTCACTTAAAAAGACTCTTTATAGATAGCAAAATTTCATAATTGTTTAAACAATCCTGAGCTACAGAAATAATGAACTGCCTAAAGAATCTAAACATTTTCTCCAAATTTATCACATGATATATAAATTTCCTGTATTTATAACTATTCTGATATTCGTTAAAATTTATTACGTTGTTTAAATATTTTCCAGTATTCAATATTTAACACCAGAACTAACGATCTTTAATAGGTAAACAGAGCTGGCACAGAAAATAATAATTTTAGTGGTACGATGAAAATAAGTAAATATATTAATTACTATATATCAATAATTTTCGGATAATTATATCTCAGTAGGGCCCGCATGTCAGCTAACTGTGTCGTGAACGGAATGACTCGTAAAACTGGCGTGGCAGTTAACGTGTTAAAGGCTTTATTTTAAAAATACTTGAGGGGGCACGTCCAACAGGGTACGTCACTTCTCGACAACTAAACTCGAATTTTTTGGGTTTTCTTTCATACAGGAAAAAATTCTCCCATTACGTTTAGGCCCTTTCAGGCCACGCCATAAATTTCCTACATTCACTTCAACGATATCATTATTTGTCACGCAGCAGTCATCGCTAATCGTGTCCCCTAAGAGATACGTAGGATTCATCGACTTGGTAGCACGGTTATCAAAGAGGAATTGGTTTTCACGTTGCACAATAAAACTCGCAAAATGAAATATGGCAAAATAAAATATGGCAAAATAAAATTTGGTAAAATAAAATATGGCAAAATAAAACTTACTGTATCGCAACAGAGGTTAAAGGCTTTATTTTAAAAATACTTGAGGGGGCGCGTCCAACAGGGTACGTCACTTCTCGACAACTGAACTCGAATTTTTTGGGTTTTCTTTCATATAGGGAAAAATTCTCCCATTACGTTTAGGCCCTTTCAGGCCACGCCATAAATTTCCTACATTCACTTCAACGATATCATTATTTGTCACGCAGCAGTCATCGCTAATCGTGTCCCCTAAGAGATACGTAGGATTCATCGACTTGGTAGCACGGTTATCAAAGAGGAATTGGTTTTCACGTTGCACAATAAAATTCGCAAAATGAAATATGGCAAAATAAAATATGGTAAAATAAAATATGGTAAAATAAAATATGGTAAAATAAAATATGGTAAAATAAAATATGGCAAAATAAAACTTACTGTATCGCAACAGAGTTTAAAGGCTTTATTTTAAAAATACTTGAGGGGGCGCGTCCAACAGGGTACGTCACTTCTCGACAACTGAACTCGAATTTTTTGGGTTTTCTTTCATATCGGGAAAAATTCTCCCATTACTTTTAGGCCCTTTCAGGCCACTCCATAAATTTCCTACATTCACTTTAACGATATCATTATTTGTCATCGTGTCCCCTAAGAGATACGTAGGATTCATCGACTTGGTAGCACGGCTATCAAAGAGGGGTTGGTTTTCGCGTTGCACGGGTCAGAGGTGGCGTATAATTTAATTAATCGATTACGGCCGATCCCCGGCAGTAAGATATGCGTGGAATAACTCGTATTAGACGTATCGTACTTGTACGATCCGTGTAATCTCTGTAATCCCAGTAATTCGACAAACGAGAAAGCCGCAGTACTAATCCGAAGTGGTAGCGGCTAAACCACTGAACCGGTTATCTTGACACACGCAACATGTCATACTATTAAAGTGCGGTTGAATTTACCTACATGAAAGGGATGCCAATTACTTTGAAATTTTAGCCGGAAACCGAGACTCCACTCGACGGCATCACCGGGGAAGCGGACCTAAACCGTGATAAATATGCATGTTTGAACGCCGGCTCGTAATTCGTCGCGGAAAAGTGTCGGGGATTAAATGGAAATTCCGGTTTATTGATTTAAATATGAGTCTACGCCACGATGCGAGTGGTTGTAAATGATTCCTTCGAACGATCGAGTTCCTCTTCGGGGAGCAATCCGAGTCTCCGTTGCGGAGTTGCGTATTTGTTACTCAAGATCCAAGCTTCGTTCGAAACGATATTTCCGAGAGGAGTCGTTTCCTACCTTTTCTCCTTTTTTGTGGCAGAAATCGGAAATTCCGCGAGTGAATTATTCATTTCGAAATGAAGATCGCAGCTTGATTGGAAATCATATTTCGGAATGGTAATGTTTAAGCTTTTCACAGAGACAGAGAAAATTAGAATTCTATCGGAGAATTGCTTATTCTTGTCCGAGGATTGAAACTTCGTTGAAAATGATATTTTCGAGAGAATTCATCTGTGATCTTCCTTTCTCTGCTTTTTTTGCGGGTAGAATCGGAAATTCTGCGAGCGAATTATTTATTTTGGAGCGAAGACAGAAGCTCGGTTCGAAATGGTATTTCGAAGTGGTGATGTTCGACTTTTTTCAAGAGAGAAATTTAAGCTTCTATTGGAGAATTGCTTATTCGTGACTGAGGATTCAAGCTCTGTTGAAAATTACATTTTGGAGCTGATATTTTTAGCTTTTGTCGTGAAAAGTACAGGAAATTCTATTACAAGTCTATCCTGTATATTTTAGGACAGGGAAATGATTTTACTTGAACTGAAATATTGTTAAAAAATTGTATTCTAGAGAAATTATTATTTTCGGATAATTATATCTCAGTTGAACTCTTTTTGGAGGTAGAATCGAGAATTATATTTATATTATATATTTTCCAATAATTATATTATATATATTCGAATAATTATATCTCGGGTTAATTTTGTTTGAAATGTATAATATATTTATATTATATATTTTCGGATAATTATATCTCAGTTTAACTCTTTTTGAAGGTAAAATCGAGAATTATATTTATATTATATATTTTGGGATAATTATATCTCAGTTTAACTCTTTTTGAAGGTAGAATCGAGAATTATATTTATATTATATATTTTCCAATAATTATATCTCAATTTAACTCTTTTTGAAGGTAGAATCGAGAATTATATTTATATTATATATTTTCCAATAATTATATCTCAGTTTAGCATTTTTTGAAGGTAGAATTCAGAATTATATTTATATTACATATTTTCGGATAATTATATCTCAATTTAATTCTTTTTAAGGGTAGAATCGAAAATTTCGTTTTACAATTGCTCGTTCTCAATTGAAGACTCTTTGAAAATGGTATTGCGAAACAATAATTTTTGACCTCTTTAAGGGAAAGAATCAGAAATTCTGTTGCAGAATTCGTTACTCCGAGGGTCGAAATTTCGTTGGAAATATTTCGGAATGATCTTATTCAATCTTTCTTGAAGGCAGGATCAAATATTCTGCTTGCGCAGTTATTTATTCGTAAAGGAATATTGAAAACATTTCATTGAAAACATTTCACCAGAGTTTTCCGAGAAAAATTTAATATTTTTCGTCTGCATTATTTATTTATTGTATCGTAGAAAACGACATTGCAGGACGATTCTGTTGCCTTAACTTTTTTTTTGAAAAGGAAATTGGAAATCCTGTTGCGGAATTGTTTATTCGTAGCTGAAACTTGGAACTTCGTTGAATGTAATATTTCAGAAAGGATCATGTTGTACCTTCCTAGGGAAGGAATCGAGAATTCCGTTGCAGAATTATTTATTCGTAACGGGCGATTTGAATTTCTAAAAGTGCCGGGTGTGTAAGATATCGGGAAATGGATCTGAATTTTTAACGTTGCTCCCTGATCCTAGAATCATATTTTGGATATGGGATTCTAAACGCGACTTTTAAGGGCTTCAGCTATCTAATCTATCATTTAAAAACGATTAAGTATGAACATAATTTCTCAATCGATCAGATATTTACGAAAATAAATAATTTATGACACTTACAACTAGTTCCAATTTATGAAGTTTTTAAATGGTCCAAACGAATCTAATAATTTTACTCTTATCTCAAGATTTCACACTGTTGACAGAAACACAGTAAGTCTAGAGTAGTGTACAATGCGACTTTGCCTAATTAAATAAATATTAAATAAATAAAAAAAAATATTCGAAGAAATTTAGAAATTTACATGATTCACGACACTTGCAACATTTTTTAATTTAAAAACATGACAGCAAATAATAGCACGTTTATAAGCATGTCCCTTCGGTATTATATTATGTAGACTTAGTTTGCTTTTCTTTTGTATATGAAATTTTATGTAAATGGACTACGATTCATTTATGAATAAAATAAAATAAATTAAAATAAAATAAAATAAAATCCGTACATTGGAATTGCTAATCCACGAATTACTTAACTACCTCAACTAAGTTCCAGAAAATTATCAGCTCTTTCACCCAAATATAATTATATACGAATATTGTGAAATAACTTTGAAAATCGATAATTCATAACACTTGTATTGCTTCGAAATTTACCAAGCAAAGAGGACAAATAAAATTCATATTCAATTCAATTTCTAATCTAAGAATCACTTAAATACCCAGCAAGTCCAACAATTGTATCTCGATCTGGCGCATAGCAATAGGCAAGATCGCAGTTGCGAAGAATCATCGGTATTATGAAAGTTGGCGTTGCGGTTCTTGCATTACGCTTGTTAAAGAATATTCTTACCGAGGTCGAAACTGTCCGCAGTTTGAAAGCTCGCGGAAATTTTCGCGGAAAGTCGTCCGCGAGCTAACAATGTTGGAAACTGCCCAAGGTACCATTACGATTCTTACATTGCCCGATTACCGGCAGACCGTGCTAATAGCGCCGGGACTTGTTTCGAACTCGTCCAACCGTGTTCAAACTGTTCATCCATTGAGAGTTTATTGTAATTACTAGCGTGTCGCGGAGCGAAACACGCGAATGGCCGGAAGTTGTATCGCGGAAGCCGAAATGTCGCGTTGGTTCCGTGTTTTCCCGCGCTTCCAGGCTGTCGCGAGTTTCGACCGGCCTAAGTGCAACTTTCGCCATTGTAAATCTTCCTAAGCTGTTTGTGACTCGTGTAGAGAATGACCTTTGACCTTCGTGATAAAGAAACTTAATGAAAGAAAGAGGTGAACGTTCCGTTACCTTGGAATTCCTGCAGCTAAACAGTCGTGTCTCCGTATTTAGTTCCAAGTGGGTGAGCACTATTTTCGGGGTACCAGTGGTAACGTGACGTCTAGTTGATTTTGTATGAATAGAGGTAATTTGACGTCAAATTGACTCCCTATGAATAGGAAGGTCGATGTCAAATTGACTCCCTATAAACAGGAAGGTCGATGTCAAATTGACTTCGTATTGCTAGTGGTGATTTGACGTCAAATTGACTCCCTATAAATAGGAAGGTCGGTGTCAAATTGACTCCCTATAAATAGGAAGGTCGATGTCAAATTGACTCCCTATAAATAGGAAGGTCGATGTCAAATTGACTCCCTATAAATAGGAAGGTCGATGTCAAATTGACTCCCTATAAATAGGAAGGTCGATGTCAAATTGACTCCCTATAAATAGGGAGGTTGATGTCAAATTGACTTCGTATTGCTAGTGGTGATTTGGCGTCAAATTGACTCCCTATAAATAGGAAGGTCGGTGTCAAATTGACTCCCTATAAATAGGAAAGTCGATGTCAAATTGACTCCCTATAAATAGGAAGTTTGATGTCAAATTGACTCCCTATAAATAGGGAGGTTGATGTCAAATTAACTTCGTATTGCTAGTGGTGATTTGGCGTCAAATTGACTCCCTATAAATAGGAAGGTCGGAGTCAAATTGACTCCCTATAAATAGGAAGGTCGGTGTCAAATTGACTCCCTATAAATAGGAAGTTTGATGTCAAATTGACTTCGTATTGCTAGTGGTGATTTGGCGTCAAATTGACTCCCTATAAATAGGAAGGTCGGAGTCAAATTGACTCCCTATAAATTGGAAGGTCGGAGTCAAATTGACTCCCTATAAATAGGAAGGTCGATGTCAAATTGACTCCCTATAAATAGGGAGGATGATGTCAAATTGACTTCGTATTTCTAGTGGTGATTTGGCGTCAAATTGACTCCCTATAAATAGGAAGGTCGATGTCAAATTGACTCCCTACAAATAGGAAGGTCGATGTCAAATTGACTCCCTACAAATAGGAAGGTCGATGTCAAATTGACTTCGTATCGTGCCACGGTAGTGACATGACGTCAATTCGATATGTCCTTAGATGCAGATATACTCTATCTGTATTGAGACGCTATTATTTGTTGACTTCAAGTCACCTCTATTGACACGGAGTCGATTTCACTTCGAGTCAGCTCTGACACGGGGTCAATTTCACGTCGAGTCAGCTCTATTGACACGGAGTCAATTTCACGTCAAGTCACAGCCATTGTAGTGCTGCACAGCCAAACTGGCGCACATCACTAGCGTCAGGAATCAATTTCACATACATCGCTCTAAGTTTAATGCAAATTTCACTATCCCTACCATCGCATATAATTTTATAAAATACAAATTTATCGCTGGCAATTAATTTTTGGTCGACTTGTGTTTTCGAAATATTTCTCATGTCAAATTTTGCGAAGGCTGAACAGGGATACGTCTGTGCAAGTCTGACGATTACCTTTATCTATGTATGGAGGTGAAGCGAATTTACTTATTCGGACAATTCGTAAAAATTTCAAAGGCGTTGTAAATTCGTGACGCTTCAACGAAGTTGTCCCGGAGTTGTTCTACACTGTGTTGCGAAGTTGTATCACGACTGGGTAGAATTCGTCTGATTTACGAGCCCTGAAGAGGGCCACGGGCAACGAATTCTAAACGGTCCACGAGACTCGGCTTGTTTTTCGCTAACCTCTTCGGGGACGAATTTATTAAGGTCAGGGTAGGATAATTATTTTTTCCCTCTCCGAGGAAAGTAGAGGGTACGTATGTGGCTATTGGGCGTTGATGTTAATTATTCCTGAAGACTTCGCACACTTAAGAATGTATGCAGGGTGTCCCGACAACGGTAGTACACCGGGAAAGGAGTGATTCTACGTGCAGAAACGAATAGAAAACAGAAGAATACAATTTTTTCATTCGAAGCTTCGTTGTAGAGAAAATCGACTTTGAATATTCACAGAGCGCGCGTGCACTTAGCTATGTTTTATATGAATAGATCATTAATACGTGAGTATCGGTGGTACAATCGAGGAGGAGGTGATCCTACATGAAAGAACAGATCGAAAGTAAAGAATAAAATTTTTTCGTTCGAAGCTTCGTTTTCGAGAAAATCAACTTTGAATATTCAGGAAGTACGCGTGCACCTAACTTTGGGTAAAGAGGATGGACCATCGGTATATCAGTGTATTAGATGGATATTCAAAGTAGATTTTCTTGACAATGAAGCTTCGAATTAAAAAATTTTATTCTTCATTTTTTGATTCGTTTCTGTATGTACAATCATCCCCTCCCTGGTTGTACTACCGTTGCTGGGACATCCTGTATATGCATGCTCGTTCTATCTCTTGACACCGTGCTTGGATAAAATAGAATGAAATATATACACAGGTATGTGCTATTTTTAAAGAACTCAAGAAACAGTAAAAACAAGATTCGCAATTGTTGATCGCGATTGAAATTAACCCTCTATGGATAAAATAGAATGAAATATATACACAGGTATGTGCTATTTTTAAAGAACTCAAGAAACAGTAAAAATAAGATTCGCAATTGTTGATCGCGATTGAAATTAACCCTCTATGGACTAGACTATTGACTACAAGAATTGTATGTAACATAAAATCAACAAATATCAACCAATAAATTCAGCAGTTTTAACAATTTTATTATAACGAATTCATATTGAAAGTTTGAATTAACAACGTTTGTACAATTGTGCCAAGATAATGTACAATAGAAAGACAAGATAATTTTCCACTCCATCTTGTGGAAAATAGGTCATAAGGGGCCATAGAGGACCTAACCTATCATGATCGAATAACCGGTAAATGAAAGAGAATTAGAATTTTTAAAAATGGACCCACTGGAGGTATTGTAAAAATAATTATAAATATATCGAAAGAAAAATCGCGAACTAGAGTGATCAAGACGATAACGTTGAGTGCAGTATTTAATAAAATATCCATACATTAGCATGTAACTTGCAAGCTACAGGGGCTCATAGAGGGTTAAATCTATCTCTACCAGTCAAGTGACTAGTAGGTAAAAATACGAAAGAAGAATAACAAATATATGGTTATTTCGACTATACATTTCCATGATAGAATTAGTGTTAAAAAGCAATTCATTCGCTTATGGATAATTGCAAGAACTGAAACAGATGATGCACAGTTTAGAAGAGTCGCGGCATCATTCTCACCCCCGCCAATGTATGGATTTTGTCTGCTTCAAATTCTCCTAAAGATCCTCCATTTCCTATATATACAATTTTCATATTTTCCAATAGTATCCCTATCTAAGGAAGAGCCTGCTAGGCAGCCTTACTGACGAAACGCATCCCCTTCCTTTTCTTTCGTCCCTTCTTGTACCACCCCACATCGAGGATACCTGCAGCCAACCGACGTCAACAACCGGAGGAAACGCCCCCTCCCCCCACAGAAGTATTAGAAAAGTAATTAACCTGTTACCGAATGCCAATAATTCGATTATGGAATAATGATTTATTTGGTCAAATAACCGGTTCACTGGTTCCCAATATAATTCGTCTGACATCCCTACGTAATAATGACAATGGACTCTATCGATATATTTGGATTTTTACAACACTTCTTCAACAATAAACTATTAAATAAATCTAAACTAATAAATAATAAACTCAATATATATTCAATAAAATAAATTCTATTACTATTTCATATACAACACCTCCAAATTCTCTAACACGTTGCCTGTCGTAATAATTCTTGGTAACCAGTAATCGCAAATATTTAGATTAATAAAATAAAGCGAATACCGTCGACTGAAAGATTCACAAAATAAAAAGCACGCTGCTCAAAATTTACAAACTTTGATAAAAATATGACGCATCACAGTACGGAACACCATAACAAAAATTCAATGCTCGCCTCTCGAGGTCACGAATGAAACTAAAATACTCGGAATTTCGTCAACTAGCAAAAATAAATGTCTCATAGACTGTAAATTATATCGTTCATAAAGCACCCATTGTATACAGAGCGTACATGTAAGTACATACACACACGTGCAGTGGAAGGTGTTGGAATAAATCAAAGGCGCGACATTTTCCCGTCGTAAGTTGGAAAAGCCTGGATGGAGGGGGTTTCCTTTCAATCTGGAATTTTCAAACGCTTTACGCCGGTGAAGAAAGCACAAAGGAGCCCGCGCGATGGGCTGAGGCTCAGAGCACGCGACAAAACGAGCAAACGATTCGAGCGCGGTCGAAGGTCCGTCGACGACAATGAACGCGAGGCGAAATAAAAACAATTAGAACGGCGTTGCTATTAAAAGTTGCAAATTGCACACTTGTGACCGGCGAAACCGGCTGCCGCGTAAAATATCGCATCGTTGTGTCCGTGTCTCATTTCCATGGACAACATTATTTTAGGCGGGAACAAACGCTTTTCAGCCGTGCCTCGTCATCCGCACTAATGATACGTTTCACGTTTGCCCCGTTGTTATAAATTATTACGGCTAACGACACAATTAACGGCCAAGATCCCGCGTTCGTCGCTTTCCAAATATCGCAAAATATCGGCGCAACTGGTTTAACCAAGAAACGAGAATTTCCCCGGAAAATATGCACCCCACGTCGAGTTTTCGTTCCGAATCGAATAATTCGTCGATCGATATTGATCATAAATTTGATTTTAAATGACGGTTAACGAGTGTCATTTTTGTGCTGTGAATTAATTCATAATGCAGGGGTACAATTATCCGATAGATTTGGGGTTTCTAACTTTCTTGGGGTTCCTCCTAGCGTATTATAAGTCTACAGACTTCAATAATACCCAATGTATCAAACTACTCTACTGTTCTTGCGAGTTTGTTGTATAACAACCGTATATTTATTATAAAATTATAATTTACACACGTCTTATATCTTAATTGTTCACTCTCACGCTTCTTATAACAAACTAAACTCCTTATAAAACATTGACTCTGATCCATAGCAACTGCACAACACCACGCATTCCTCGGTGCCATTACTCGGTCTCACACACTTCACACTTCACACTAATAAAACCAAATCCACAGTTCTCTCGTGAGATCACATCTTGAATATGCCTCCACAATATGGCCCTCCTAATCTTGTTAAATATAAAATTAGTATAGAAGGAATTCAACGTAAATTTCCGAGGTTTGCAGCTTATAAATCATTATTGTCAGTATTGTCAGTTTTTTAGTAGAAAATCTTTGAATTTCTGCTCTTCTTTAGCCAAAAAATCATCGAGTGCAAAGGGTTAAAATATATAAAAGAATATCCGTGTTTTACTATGTTTACTATAGGTTGAGAACCGCTGTGCTAGTCGATACGAGCTCTTCTTTTAAGGGTTCGAACAATATTCTTTAGAAATTAAACGAGAATGACGATAATAACCTTTACTTGACGTAATGGGCGCCATTTGTGATTTATACACTGCGAATACTCGTGTTTTGCAGGCACAAAGACACCCGTAATAATAATAACGAGAATAATAACAATTTTTCCATTCAAACGACCATAATGAGTACATAGGCATAATTGGTTGCTTAAAGGTTAAACAAATTTCCCTTTTATTTCCCTTTTCTCCTACCCTCTGTTCGCTTATGTTCAAGTATAGCCATTTCCGCGAGTCTCTCACATCATTGGTCAATGTCACCGTGGATCCCGGATTCTTTTTTCCGCTCTTTTCTTGCAACCACTTTCTTAGAACACTACGATATTTTTCTCATGCAAATTTTCGTGTGCCCCACCCCTGCGTTATTAATTTATAAAGGCACGTTACTCGTCCGACAACGTTCCATGCAAATCTCCGGTGCTGCCACGTCGATCTGGCGGCGCGAATTTTTCAAAAATTCACGCTTCACTGCGATATTTTTTATCGATCACTGAACTTTCGTTGCGATCAAAGAAAAATGAACGAAAGAACAAATTTCTCGAGGAGAAGTACATACGTCGAGGATAAATATTGTCAGGCGAAATTAATTTTCCTCTTTTCTCCAATGAATTTGAAAATTCACGGAGCATGCTAGTATGCTAGAGCTTTCGCGAAAGCTCGATCGAAATGATCGATGGAAAATTGTTAATTATTCGTAGGAACCATTTTACAAATCTTGTCCTCGGATTACGTAACGTCATTTTCCATCGCGATGTTTGCACGGTTATGGTCGTCGTTTGTTTGTACGTCCTATAGGTTCCGTCGATGTATGTCGAAGTTTTTAAGGCTTCCAGGTAGTAAACCGTGTATCACACCTGTCCTATTTCTACCACAAATTAACGTAATAAAGCCGCAACTGTAACACGAGCCAGCTCGGTAACGCATGGAGTCTGAGTTTCTCGTGCACTCGTTTATTGAAAACTGAATCCGAGACAAACACGGGTAACTGAATTTCGAGAGACACTGATCTAGCACTGGGAAAAATGATCGACTAAATTTTGAAATTTTTTCTCCCGCGTTTTCCAAGTTCCCAGGCTCCTGTATTCGTGCTTGAATATTTTTCAGTATACACTTAGGTTAGGGGACCGACAGTGGATTTTTCGTTTGGACAGTATCGGTCACTGGGACCGACAGTATCAAAAGTTAAAAAATAAATGTGATAACTTCAGTGAAATTTATTGCAACATTCTAAACAAAAATATGGTTTATTTTGTAAGCGATCTTAGAATAGACGGTGTAAACAGTCAGGTGACAGGCAGCGTCTCCGACTGTTTACGCCTGAAACACTTGAACTCATCGATGACGAGACGATTGGTCGAGGGGTGTCAAACCTTCTCGAGCCGAAGGACCGGCAGTAAAATGAAAACCTTTGACGAAGAAAGTCTTCTGGACCACTAGCCCTATCTCTTTATCCTTCCGCTACAATTTTTGCATGTATTACAAAATGTGACGACCCTTTTAGTCAAATTTCTGAGTCCCTTGCGTCCGTATAGCGTTGCATTTTGTTGTAACATCCCGAACAATATCGTCAGATTTTGTGAACGTCTCCTTTTTTTTGGAATTAGTGAACAATTACTCTTTCAATACGCATAGGAATCTCTTTGATAATTGTAGCCGAGTGAAATATCCCGAGGCTCAACCTCGTAAAATTAATTCTTTAAGGAATCACGAAAAAGAAGAAGTTGATGGGATTTAGTTAAAATTAGAATTGAGTTAGAAAAATGATTATAAATATAGAGGGACAAACACGATTTTGATTGTTTCGAATATTATATTTTTATATTAAAAGTCCTTTTCAATATCGACGTGGATATTGTGAGAACGAGAATTTCGCGTGAATATTTGTGCATTCGAGAAGGGGTGGAATATTATTTTCCTATATTTTTTATGCAAAATATAATGTACAAGAGAAAATACATATTTGTTGTTGAATAACTGGACGATGTGGTATTTGTCAATACGAGTACATAAATTGTAATTTCACGAATAATTGGAAAACGTGGCTTGTTTCGTATTTGTTACAAATATTCTCGAGATCTCTCGACTATTTTTAAATCAAAGAAACATAATACTGCGATAATTGTAATAACTTAACGAGCATTAAATTTTCAAATATTATACGCTTGATTACAAAAATTCGACGGATTTTTTAAATTTCCGGTAAACTGTAGACAGAAATAATTTCCACCACGGAATACCGAATACACGAACAAGGCAAATCGTTCAGAATAATCTTCCCATTTCTACGTATAATTCGATAAAGATTAATATTTTCATTAATAGCGAGATATTGGTTCGTGGTCCATTATAACTACATTTAGCTTATTTACTTTATATCATTACAGCCACTTTGCCATATTATATCATTTAACAGAGTCATTTCACGTCATTTTGCTTCCACCAGGTAACATCAAATTTTGAACTTCGTCAAAGTTTCTCACGATTATTTTCATCCATATACCTACTCTCTATTCCACGATAATAAATAAATAAATAAATGAATAAATAAAAAATCATCAGATGGATTGGCAAAAATAATTTATTTCGGACTTTTTATTTTAAAAGTCACTGTAAAACTGAAGCATTCTGAAATGAAAGTTGAACCAACATAAATAACAAGAAGTATATCACTCTATTCCCATCGACACATATAACATTGTCAAATAAAAAAAAAGTATTTTTTCAATTTTGGTACGCTACTTTCCGCGAAAACGCTTCAATTCTTCCGTCCCAGTGTTTCCCGCGTTTTCGCGTTATTTTCAACTTGGAATCGGCAATAGATCTTCGGAATTTTCCGACAGTCTACCGATAGTAACGATCCGAGCGCAAAGGGGTTAAACAAATAAAAATTCCTGCAATATAAAATATCGAAATACGTAAGTATTTGGATCGCGTAAGGAGAGAGAGGGTGTAAGGGTGCGGAGGATGGAGGGAAAAGGAATTGAAAAAGTTTCTCTCGCATCGGGAGCTTCGGGCAACGAGTGAAAATAGCACACGCGCGCGCAGGGTAGAAAGATCTGACGACGAGGGAAGCTCGATCTCAGCGCAATTTTTCGGCTGAGTGACACGGTTAAGGGGCGAAATTAAACACTGCATTCTTCTTTCTTACGTGCTTCATGCGGAGTATCACTCGTTGTCCTTGTCGGGGATGAAGCCTGGCTGCGGGCGATCGCAGTTCTCATTTCTTTTTTTAAAACGACACGTGCCTTTTGCCCCTGTCTCTCGCGTATTTATACGCGTCGAAAACACACGGGGATGAAGTAATTCCAAGAGGGTCGTTATTACACGCGGGAGGGTCGCTCTTATTCGAGCGCTAATTAGGAAGCGAGTCTTGCGGTTGTGCAGGCGGACGAGAGCGATGAGATGAAAGAAACCTGTATCGGGAGTTGTTAAATGCAATTAACCAGCGATTTGTTTAAAAATATCGTAGACGTATAGCTGGTTATCGAACGCTGGTAAATAATTTTGCAACGGGGTAGGAATAAATGGAGATAAATATGGCGCTAGGTAAACGTACGTTTAAGTACGGTTTTGGGAAAAAAGTGTATAAAGTTCTTGATAAAATTATTCAAGGTTTGATTAATTTATCGTGCAGTTTTATAATATTATGTATTATACTTTGCTTTCAGGGAGAACAGCTAACTTATAATAGACCGATCCTTTGTTTATAGGCCACCATAAACACAAAGATAAAACGAAAAATTTGTTAACGTATGTATGTTGTAACGAGTCATCGATATGGGATCCTAACCTAATCTAACCTAACCTTAATAACTGTTTTAAAACAGAATTTTTAGTATATCTTTTATACTATTTTTATAGTATATCTTTTATCGGCCAACGACTCTAGATGACTTTGTACTATATTATTATTTTTCTTGTTACCTGAGGGTTATTACCCGTTAAGACAAATAAATAAATAAATAAATAAATAAATATATAACCCGGAACAGAGTAATATGTTTTCTATGCCAATTTTAGGAATTTCATCAAATGGGTTTGCACATATATTTCCTAGGGTTCAAACAGTAATCCTTTGCACTCGAGAGGCGCCTCTCAGTCGCCATTTAATCAGATTCTAAAGAATTAATATATAATTAATATATCAAATTTAATTAATAATATATCAAAGTTAATTAATATATCAAATTTACAATTACTCAACGATGCGTGTAATATCGAAGTAAAATAATTCTACGCCTTAATTTGCATACGATTTCTTATTTATCGTTTTAGAAATGTCGTCGACTTTATGGTAGAAAGTTTTCGAATTACTATTTTCCTGTAACGAAAAAATCACCGAGTGCAAAGTATTAAGAAAATTGACTATTTTGACTTTCTAAACCAGAAGCCCCCTTTAATTTCGATATAAATATAATTGGTAAGGTATAATGGACGAAACTAAATCTCATTTTGGAATTCGAAAGGTCTATTCGGGTACTATAATTACAGTTTTGTGTAGAAATTTTGGCACACAATCTTTGATTTGCAAAAGGATTCTGAATTCTTCCAGCACCTTATTTCCTATTAACAATTGCAGAAGACGTAATGAAATTTTTCCGTAAAATAAATTGATTTCCTGGGAAAATTTCAATTATCGAGTAGTTATCACAGCTCTCAATGGGTCTTTAACTCACACGGGAACAGGACCTCGTACGTACACACGCGTCTGAATACATATGCGAATATGTGGAAGATATATTTTCAAACCTATGTTCGATTCGACGAAAATGAATAAAATAAATATGCCAGTCTATCGATGTTTCCATATTCAAAAATAAAACGCCGGGAAGAGGGAAGAAAAGGAAATACGAACGAGGAGAGGAGAGAAGGATGGAGAGATCGAGTTCGATTTTATTTCAGTAGGTCTTCGGCTTTCCGGTGTATGTGCAAGCCGGCTGAAAACGTATGGCGGAACTTTTACGTGAACCTAATGCCTGTCCGAAAGTTTTCTATAACTCCCCCACCCCCGTAAAAACACGTAGGCGAGGGAAGCGCGAGATTTCGACGGCCGGAATGAAATTTGAAAACTTGAAACTCATTTCGCGCATATGCGTCGCGATTCTTTCAGCCTGTTGGCAGGTTTCACCTACGAGTAGTCTGAATATAATGAAAATGCATATAATATGCGACTATCGTGATTTATTTTCATTTTTTTTTCGATACTATAGTGACTATAGAGACTATAGTGACTATAACTATTCGCTAGTCACTAATAGTCACTAATCAGCTGACGTTTGGCACTTCGCGGTGTATTAATGGTGATTATAGTCAGTAATAGTCTGATGTTCGCTGTGTATTACCGATAACTATACTCGACTTACATCTGACGTTCGCTGTGTATTACAGCCGTGATTATAGTCATCTGTTGTCTGACGTTTTTAATACATTAGCAATGATTATAGACATCCGACGTCTGGAATTTTGCAGTGTATTAACGGTGGCAATAGTCATCCAACGTCTGACGTTTGTTGCGTACTACTAGTGACTATAGCCATCCGATGCCTGACGATTTTAATACAGTAACGATGTCTATGACCATCCTACGTCTGAAATTTCGCAGTGTATTAACGGTAGCTATAGTCATCCAACGTTTAAAATTTCGCAGTGTATTAACGGTAGCTATAGTCATCCAACGTTTAAAATTTCGCAGTGCATTAGCAGTAGCTATAGTCATCCAACGTTTAAAATTTCGCAGTGTTTTAACGGTGGCTATAGTCATCCAACGTCTGATATTTCACGGTGTATTAACGATAGCTATAGTTATTCAACGTTTAAAATTTCGCAGTGTATTAACGGTGACTATAGTCAACCAACGTCTGACATTTCACGGTGTATTAACGGTGGCTATAGTCATCCAACGTCTGACATTTCACGTTTGCTGTGTACTACCAGTGACTATAATTATCCAACGTCTGACGTTCTCTGTGTGCTACCAGTGACTATAATTACCCAGCGTCTTACATTTGAATGCACTATCCATGATTGTGAGCAACTAACATCTGCTACACACGATATATTAACCATGATTTTAGTCAACCGCTAAAATTTCTCATTAATTCGTAACTTTGACCAATCAGAGTACGTTGTTGTTCGGTGGTATTCGGTGGTAATATTCGGTGGTAACATTCGTAAATGAGACCATCGTATCGAAAAAGTGAAACTCGATGGTAATACATTTTAAACGAGAACGATCAAACGAAACGTCAGATTTATCAAGTGTGATCCACAATTTGGAGCACGTGAAAAGTAATTGTCTGGAATTTAAAATGGATATCATCTCTGGAAAGATCGTAGATAGGACGTGATGTACTCGAAAATGGGGGTGCGTTGGAATCGGTTAAAAGGTGTTTAATTCTTTCTCATTTAATTATACTCGATATGTGATATCTCTAAATGAGATATAGGTGCGTCTTCATACCGAATTCCAGCAGCTGGGATAAAATGCAATTTTCACACGCGTGCACACGGTGTGAAATTACTGCAGCTTGCTCTTTGCACTGGTTAAAAATCCGATGAAGCCTGACGCGTCATTATAATTCATTGAAATAAAATTCCGCTTTAACCTCGGAACTTTTAAGAACCACCGAAAAGCGCGCAGAACATAGGAATAATTATTTCCCCGTTTCGGTGATCGCCCCTGCGTAATAAAAGACACTTCTTGTTGAACAATTATCGGACGGAGAACCAGCGAATTTAATGTCGTTTTTCGATCCTTTATTTATTTTATTTGCCTGGATATGTTTAAAACGAAAATTAAGCTTCGGACATTTTATCGGGAGGTAGAAATATAATTATTGATATGATCGGTGATGAGTATATTTCGCAAATTAGATAACATATATTTTTCCAATGAATATAGTAAGCAGACAATTAATGAAGATGATACAAAATCGCGATAAAAAATATTTTTCTCGATCTTCCTTAACCCTTTGCACTAGACGATTTTTTGGCTACAGAAGAATAGAAATTCAAAGATGCTCTACTAAAAAACTGACGATACTTTTTTGAGCAGTGAATAAAGAATTGTAGAATTATTTGACTTCGATACTTCGCACACTGTTACATTACATTAAGTTTGATATATTAATTAATCCCTTGGCTACTGTGGGCGCATATACGCGCTCAGAAATTTTGCTTTTGTGACACGGAGGGCGCATCTCCACCCAAAATTTTGCCGTTCTCGGCGGACATTGTAAATGAATTCCTACCCGTGTGGTACGACTGGTGCGTTTCAAAGTCTGCCGTAGTCAAAGAGTTAATATCGATCTTCCAAATTTTATGAAATGGTGACTGAAGCTCTCGAGTGCAAAGGGTTAAATAGAAGTCCCTATGCCACCTAAGCATCCTCGTCTAAGGCAGGGCCTGCTAGGGTAGAGCCACTAGTAGGCCCGGCACGAAACGTTCATCCCTTCCTTTTCCTATCATCCTTCTACCTGCTACCCTATCATAGCGCAACAATAAGGGGATACTAACAGGCAAGCAACATAGGAACACCAGTCCCATCAATAGAAACCGCAGAAGACTTCGACTATTAATAACCTCCTTGAGGGGGATCCCCACAAACCAATATTTTCCCAAAACTTACCCCTTCCCTAATATATAGTCTCGCATATATAATCCGCACCAGGACACGAATAAAGGCATTCTGCACAGTACAACTCCCAACTGTTATACCTTCGCGAGATCTTCCATAACTATACGTAGTGTAGGGGGTCCTCCCCCACGGTTTGTAGTAGGTACCCTCGAATGACGGTGGCGCTAGAAGGGACGATAAGGAAAGGAAGGGGTGCGTTTCATCCTGGGCCTGCTAGTGAACTCGTTACTAAGGCTACTCTAGCAGGCCCTGCCTTAGACTAGGGTACTATTATTAGGGTACTATTGGAAGGTCAAAAAATTATATGTATAGGAATTGGAAGCTATCTGAAGACTTGTGAAAAAGTCCTCAAAATCGGAATCCATCTAGTAGCGAGGGTGAGAATGATAATCTCTACAGTAGTTACCCGCGTTAGCCTCTATTCGAGAGTTGACCGAACCTCGTTCTCCATACGTCACCATAATTGTCCCATGACATCTTCCTCACGCGGATCCAGCACGAGTTCGGCGAAAAGACTAAGCGGGAAAGAAATCCGGCATTGATGAAGCGATATTATAATTAAGCCCGATAATTGGAGGAAAGTGATCACGATAGCCGTTTCGTCGGCTGTCACTACTGTCCGAGGCGCGTATTTCAAAGAGCAATTTATCGAATGGAAAGTTGTTACGTCGCGAACCGCGCGGAGGAGCGGCAATCGAGCTCTATTTAAATTGTATGAAGGACCACTTGTCTCGTGGCCAATCCAATTAGATCTTCTAGCTGCTGGAAATTATGGGATTTCAGGCTGCCCTCTGGGTCATTGGGCTTCGATCGACTCGCGAGCACCTCTGATTGGACGTGCTCGCTCGCTCCTTCTAATTCAGACCCGAGATACTACATCGATCCAGACCCCTTCGACTGCTCTCCCACGTGTTATTAAAACTGATCCTAAAGGGTTGCCTGCAACGACGGAGCTGGTTCGAAACGAACCAGTCGGGATGGATTTTTCGTGGACCTCCCGCGTTCCAACTGCGTGCTTGTTGGAATAGGGATTATGCTTGCTGGTTATATTTTCCTATTGGATTTAACTGCACTCCGTTGTTGCCGGATTGCATCCTGTTCTATTTCCATCGGGACGTGGAAGCTGGTAATTCTTGGTAGAGATGTTCCTCTCATAGTGCATGATTTTTTAGGAGAAAGATCGGTATTCGTGAATAATTAGGTGTATACATCACTCGAGTAGATTTGGGAGGAAGAGAAAAATTAGCTGTCCTGTGTTATTTCACAATTTCATCGTGTTCTATTTCCATTGGTATGTGGAATGGTGGTTTTAGTAAATACAGCAGTGGATTTAATTTTAGAGGTGTTTTTACTCCTTGTTTTATAGTTACATTACTTACATCCTATGCTGACAGAGATCTGCGCGTCTAATAAACAACGACTCCTGTTTAATAACAAAACAAATTTATTTAAACTAAAATATTACACTAGGTTTCTCTCATCTCTAACACTCAAACACACGATTCTCTACTCACTACGTCTCGACTACGCGCATTCTGCCTCGCCCACGCCCTTGCACCCTTATTTAAAGTCTAACACCCTCTCTTTTCATACGCAAACTCTCTTCGTTGATCACTCATTTCCCACGCGACCTCGCCCTCGGTGGACCAGGTACTTCGGACACTCGGACACATTCCTAGACTTTCGTTCATTGCTTGCACTCGACCTGGTCATAAATATCTCATCCATACAATCCTTCCACGTGGTCATCCATTCGTCCCCACGCACTCCAGATGTTACCCTAAACGCCTAAGTCAGACCCGATACCGCTCTTAACGCTATGCCGTCCATACGTCTAATCGGGATGCTTTTGTTTGACACCGGTAGGACTGACTCGTCATTTACGTATGATACCAACGTGTATTATATGATACCGGTGTATCACCTGTGTATATCGTTAATAGATCGACCGCAATTGGCGACGGTTAATGACGAACCAAATTACTTGAGGAACATGTGTTTTTAGTGGACTGTATATTTTGTAATTGTTCTGGTTAACTCCTCTGAACTCTTCGAATGTTATTTGCTGACTCACTGGTACTGACCTAACTAACTTGTGCGATGCACGATCTTTCGGAGCCCATGGTTTCCAAAGGGAAATCGGTTTTCCCATTGGTGGTTGACAGGACCGAGGGTGGGCCCTCGGTCCGCGAATCAGATGCCCCCAAAGAAGGGAGGACCGTCTTCCGCGACCAGGTCTGCCGGTGGAGGAAGCCTCTCCCTCAAAGGGGGTTGCTGGAGGGCCACCCGCACATTCGTGATCCTTCCTGAAGGACCCGTTACTTTACGGCTCCGAAAGTCGCGACATCGCACATGGCCTGGTCCCTTTCTTTGCGGGCCTATTGTCAGCCAAATCCTAAGTGCTGTTGCCTGCTTTCTAACATTAATAGCTAAAGAATGCTTCGTGTCCGGTGACCCGAGGAAAATAAAGAATTGTTTGAAAATGCATTGAAAATGAAGATAGAAAGGACACGGAACTTGAACTAAAACGGCAATTAGAATCTGACTGCCAGAAGACCCTAACGGTCTTCTGGGTCTATACTAATCAAGGGCCGAACGAAATACCGGCACGACATTCCAAGGCTTAACAACCTGTATTTGCCCGATAGTTTTCGCATGACATCAGCGTGATGCCACCGGACTTTCCTTTGCTAGAGTTCTTCCTAGCTCACAATACCATATATATATATACATCTGACATAAAAATTAACGGAAATATTACCCTATATTATAGAAGCTGGTTATTTTTATTGTAGATGTTCCTCTTATGGTGTATGATTTTTCAGGAAAAAGATTCGTAATGGTGGCTAATTAGAATACACGTGGCACTCTAGTAGTTTAGGGAAGAGAGGAAAAATTGGTTCCATTTATTTTTATCACACAAGCACGCGTCTGTTCATTTTTCCTAGCTCACCGTGTCATTTTATAAACGAACGAGAGAAATAAGAAGAAAGAAAGAAAAGAAAAATTCTCGCAGCTTTTTGCAGTTATTTATCGCAGATTGGTCACTTGACTGACCCAAAAATCGCACTAGGTTCTCGCCAAATCTGTACCAACGAATTCCCCACAGCGTATATACGGTAACCTGCACAAGAACGTACCTTTGCAGCAACTCAATCTTCCTAACGGTCCCAGAACCTCGTCGTTAGCGCAACGGTGTAACATTTTCGCAAAAATAGGGCAACGTTTTTGCGAAGAAACACGGGCTGCGTGTATACTGAAACGCAGCACGAAACTCTGTCGTGGAATTAGTTTCTCTAGGCTCGTGAAACGTCGGCGTACGCTTTTTCTCCAGCTCTTAATATCATTCGTATTTCAAGGGTCTCTTGCCTGCATTTTTCGGACCGGGAAAAAATGAGAATTTTACTGGGTCACGATCGGACTTGGTCAGTGAGCAGGCAAGTTTTTACGTGACGTTTAGTTCCCGATTATATACTCGACGTGAACTATATTTATCGTGGCAGAGAAATTATTCTGTACTTGACACTTTGACTATCACGTACTTTTTCCATTATTCCATTATTATTTCCATCCAAAATTTCTATTATTTTTACGATGTAATGATGAATTGTCAAACATTGTGGTAAAAAAGAAAAAAAAATTGTGCAAATTATTATTATTTTCATCCAAAATTTCCATTATTTTTGGGATATAATAATGAATTGTCAAACATTATGGTAAAGAAGAAAAAGAAATCGTGCAAATTATTAATATTTCCTATTCAAAGTTCTCTATTTATTTACGTAGTGCAAATTATTAATATTTCCTATTCAAAGTTTTCTATTTATTTATGTGGTGCAAATTATTAATATTTCCTGTTCAAAGTATTCTATTTATTTATGTGGTGCAAATTATTAATATTTCCTATTCAGAGTTTTCTATTTATTTATGTGGTGCAAATTATTAATATTTCCTATTCAAAGTATTCTATTTATTTATGTGGTGCAAATTATTAATATTTCCTATTGAAAGTTTTCTATTTATTTTCGTTGTTCAAATATTCGAAGATTGGTTAGAATAAAATAAATATAAGTTTAAGAAATTAGTATCGCCATACACTGAGGAGACCCTATTGCCCTACTAAGGACACAAGCGTTGGTCACTGGTGACCACCATGACAGTCAACGTGTTAATGTAATAATAATAGACATTCTTATTATTATTTTATTTTTGCACGTTGAATTACGATGTGCTTACATTCAAATGAATAATATATTTTATATATTACTATATTATATGATACATTCGATTTTTACTAAATATCAGTCAGGCTTCCTTTCGTCATATACTGTGAAAGATACGAGATATTCAATTTCCGGATCTAAGGAGAGGAATCAGAGATTTGATAGAGGTTTTACTTCATTTGAATGCAAATTGCACGGTAAATTCTAATAGCAATGTGGGAGTATTCACGGAAGAGAAATTATCTGGAAATAGGATGAAATGTCCATTAAACGAAAGTAATTACGCAGGAGGATAAAACGTTTAAAAATTGTCGAATTTCGAAAGTATTGACTATATTGGCAATCCATCAATTTTTGCGAATTTTTGCATTCGCGATTTTTCATTAAACCGTGAACAATAAATTAATTAATTCTATAAAATTATCTATTTTTATCTACGTTTTACACACTACAAGTGCAAATAATAACAAGGATAAAATAATTTTATTACTATAAATTATAATTATCGTAGAAGTTATTTATGAAAATATCTGGTATTATAACACCAGTAAAAATGAAAAAATTATATCTGAAATGATCGGTAAAATATAATCAATCTCTGACACCTATTCGGATAATTTAATTACCTACTCATAGAAAAGTCGAAATTATATAAATTATTTCCCACTGCAGAAATTTGTTCAAAACTCCATATGACGTTTCATGGTGACGCGTTAAATTACAAATGCAAGAAACCTCAAGTGTAACCAGATTTAATTTCAGTTTATAATTCGTCTAGCACGTTACAATATCGTTCATTCTTTGTTTCGTATTCCTTCCGAGTCTCCGCTATCCACTTTCGTTCTCTCGAAGCTCATTTCAGCTCGTATCATGAAATCGTTGCTCTGGGACCTAGCGATTTGCTAGATTAGAGCAACTCCGGCGAGGCCCCTGACAAGCGCTGTATTTCTCATATAACCGTATCCTCTGCTTTTCTCCTGCTTTCACAATATAATCGTGAACGATTACTATGCCGTGGGTGATATTAATCTTCTCGCAACTGCGCTCCGCGACTTGTTCCGTTAATTGATACTCGACGTTTCATTTTCCTCGTGAAAGCAATCAAAGAGAAAAACAAAGGAAATGTTACTAAATTTGCTAGCTTTATTAAATTTCTAATCGACTTTATTTTACGTTTCGATGTAAAACACGCATGCGCATTTTTCAAGATGCGAATCGAATCTTGGTCCTCGGCTGTACGCAATCTACGATCCGTCTAAGATCCCACGATAATCCTTCCTGGACGCTGGAGACCTAACATTAATCCCACATTCTGGCATTAAGACCTAGCTCGAGCTGGTTCTCAGACGACGAAAGACATTTATCACGAGAAACAGTCACATTTCTGGATACGCTGAAGAGGAAAGCGACTGTTGCTGTATGATACTAGATCGCGAATAGGACTCTGTGATTACTATATAAGACTCTTGTCTAGAGATTCAGTGCAGATCAGCGTTCCATAGCCTATCGCTCTCAAAGTTAGATTACGCGACAGTGCAGTCAGAATTCGATATTCTGTTTGAAAATAGCCCGAATTCTCAGACTCACCTAACGCATAACGCGTCTGGGATTAAGACTCGTCTGGTAGGTCTCTTGCGTAGCTACCTCCTCTGTTCAGATCTGCTAATTGATATCGTTCTCCAAAGAACAATCTTTGGAAAGTGGTAGCGAAGATTTAGCATATTCGCTAATTTTCCTGTATGCTAATTATTTAAATTCAAGGTTTTATAATTCCCAGAGCAAATATACGTAGGATGGCGAAAATTGCTTTTGAGACACCAAAAACTGACAGAACAACGAGAACGGAATGACACGAACGCAAAACTCATTAAACTAATTTAACTTAGGAAAGGAACACCAAGATAATGCAACGAAAGCACACAAAGACGCACCCTAATTTAACTCTCTTTGCAATACTGAGCGACTCACGCTCGTGCCGGTCACAATTAATTTTTAAGGACTCTGTTTTAGTCGTCAAGGATCCTGCTTTTATGCTTTTCTTAACCTACGCTTCACCTTCCTTAGGGACCACGCAACTTAATTTCGTTACCCAAAATGTAGGAAGAATTTTAATAGCTAATCGCTTTGCTCCTTGGTAACTGTTTTATTCCTCTAATACGCTGGTCAGCTAGTGCCCCAAAAACGCATCCCTCGCTGCTTTATAGGGTGTGTCTCCTCTCCTTCGCCTCGTCTTCACGTGTCCGTAGCCTCTTCGGCTGAGCTCCGGTCCAGACACCCCAGCTTGGCGTCTAACCATCCCCATCTGTGGCTTCTGTCCTTAGACCTGGGCGATGTCTTCCTAGAACTCCAACGAAGGGCTTTCTCCCGCTGGAAGACACTGGGCAGTGGTGAAAGTTGCCCACATTATTTATTTTTACCCATAATCCCAATATAGCGAATGTATGTAGGAATGCTATTTTTCGGGAGTAGGAATTACTATTTTATGGAAGTTACAGTTCTTGTTACTAGGCCAAGTGTAGGGTGGATATGAGAAACTCGTAAGGATATATGTAGGAATGCTAGGGTTTGAGAGAGAATGCGAAGAGGCAGTTGGTCCTACCTAGTTGATGATGGGCAATAAACAACAGCCTAGGATTCAGGTCGAATGTTTAGAGTGACGTCTGGAGTGCATGTGGAAGGACGAGTGATTGCGTGCAAGGATGGGATGAAAGGGATGATTATGACTGTATCGAATGCAAGTGAAGAGCGAAAGACGTCTGAGTATTTAGGGTACATAACCCACCGTATGAAAGAAGACAGAGTGCAAGCTTTAACCCCCTCCTGTGCCATTTAGCTCGTCAAAATCGGGCCCAAATGCTAGGCGTCAACGTCGACTGATGCTTAAAATCAGTCGCAATACGAGCCGAAATGTAAATACGTTTGATATAGTCAGTTTCACGCGATACTACTGTTGTGGAAGTAAATTCTAATCCTTTTTCCTTTTATAAATATTATAAATATGTTATATTTTATAATAGATGACAGTTTCAAAACTATATTTAGAAAAATGTTCTGTTCACGAGTCTGGCTCGTGATATTCGTGTTTGGGCCGACTTTCTGTTCACGTGTCTGACTCGTGATATTCGTTTTTGGCCCAAAATCTTCGTCACGAGTTAGACTCGTCAAAATAAAGGAAGGGATTAAATGATGAGGATGCAAGGGCTGTCTTAAGCCAGTCCTTTACGGAATTTGAAGAAGAGTCGATGTGAGAGTGTTAGTTGCGTGATTATATCAGTTATTAGTCTAGCCTTTTAGTTTGTACTTCACTCCTAAGTACTTTTTAGCTCGCAATAAATATATATTGGAATAAAACACAATCTCTTATTCCCTATATCTGCCAATCAAAAGTACCCCTACACGTATCGTAGGTGCGAGATTTGAGTGGCCAACTTATGGTTATCCACGTATCCCTCGACTCGTCTCGAGGTTCCACGATGGGAGTAATATCGTCTGCAGACCAGGCTAGGTTAGTGAAACGACTCGGAGGAAATTTTGCCAAGGGTAGATTGAACTGCAGATACTGCATGTCTCCGAGTTCTCAGTTTAGCAGCGAATATCGAAGAATCTATAATACTTTGGGGAACCATGTCGATAATCTTGACATACCGTCTCTCTTTTTCGAGCTCGATATATAGTTTCCAGAATGGAAGTCTTTTGTATCATCCTGAGCTGCGTTATGAAGATGCGAACAAGAAGAGAATTAATTTGTCGAACACATTGGTGAATTAATAATCTAGGATACCATTTCGGAAAGAAATCGCGAATCTGTCATTACCAAGAAAAATAAATTATAAACCGATCAATATTTTCTAGAAGCAAATGGAAAAGTTATTTTCTGTAGCAAAATTAAGTTACGTGGGCCCATGGTGTTCTTTTCCTAAGTTAACACTAGATTTACGGAACCCGTCAATTTGACGGATGGGTTGCTCCAGTTATACGATGGTAACAGGTTTAGTTGACTTATATTAAGACTGTTAATATTGTAAATGTTTTTAGATTAAACTAATCGTTAAAAAAAAGACACGTGGTTTTCTTTACCTGTCAATTTGACAGGTGTCCTTGGAAATAGGTATACAGGTAGCGTCCATAAACCTAGTGTTAAGCATAGTATATTGTATCTTTTATCGACCAACAACAGCTCTAGATGACTCTGTACTATATTATTATTCTTCTTATTACCAAAGGGTTATTACCCGTTAAGATAAATAAATAAATAAATAAACAATCACGGCCTAACTGTATACATTATCTGATACGATAATGTAGATAGATAGATAAATAGATAGATCTTTATTTTTTCAGTTTCGTAGCCAAGAAAAGCGGACTTGGTTTACATTAAGGGTGTCAAATATGTACAAATAGGTGTACAGATAGTGCCCGTAAACCTAATGTTAAATTAGTTTTATGAGTTTTGAGTTTATATTATTCTGTTCTTATTGTTTGTCAATTTTTGGTGTTTCAAAATTAGTTTTCACTATCCTACAATAAAATTATTATTCTCGTATTATCTTTGATTTTTGGTACGCCATAGAAGAACAGACCACGTCCATGGTCACGAAGAAGCAAATTTCTGAAAATTCTGCAAACTACCCACAACTCGATTTCCACATCCCACGATCCCGAATACCCCAAACTATACCCACTCCAAACTACCTACCTACCCTAAACTACGTACACTTCAAACTACGTACACCCCAATCTACACACAGCCCAATCTACACGTACCCCAATAATTCAAAATTCGCGTTTCACTGAACGTAACACGCATTCCATAAAACGATAGACCACGTGAGTGCCAAAAGCCAGATAGAAGCAAATTTCTTGAAAGCCACCCCAGTCGGCGCTCTCTCGAGGACTACGCGCGTCACGAATCGATCTTCTCGTCTCTCTCTTTCTCTCTCTCTCTCCATCTCTCTGGATCCAGCTACGGGCGGCATTTCCGGTCCGGCTTGGCAATAAAAAGTTACGGCGCTCTCCGCGCGCACGTAAATTCGCAAGATGAATTTCCAGCTAGAACAGTTACTTGACATTCAGTGGCTCGCGGTGAATTCAGGCGGGGCTGCGCTACCCGGAAGCGGCACTTGTACGCGTTGAAAAGTTTATTCATAGCCCGGGCCCGCTTGCCGAGGAAAGCTGGTCCGCCTCGGCGCGCCGCGGCGCGCGGCGTTTTCAAACCGGCCCACGCCTCTGTCCCTCCCTTCTCGCACAATAGACGCCCGAGTCCAAGAGAATCCCGAATTAAAAAACTGGATTCAAACGTCCCGGCGACGCAGACGAGCCTTTGAGAGAGGGATATTGAGTTCGGGAGAAAAAGGGGATGGTGAAAGAACGGCGGACTGTGTGGAAAGGGGACACCTCGGATCCTCGTATTATGATCTTCTTCTGCCGCGACTTTGCTTCGTGGGTTGCAGAACAGGCGAGAAATACTGGGTGTCTCTGAAAGACGCGGGTATCAAAGTGGGCACCGAGTGATTCTTTTATTAAAATAATATGGGAGGAGTGTACCGTGAGATTGGAATAGGTACGGCCCTAAGAAAATAACAAGAGCGTTTAGAATGTCGCGAGTGCATAGCTTAGGCTAGTACCTGCGAGTGCCTGTGTTGCGTTTCGAACACTGCAACTCGCTCGGGGAGTTTCGCGGGGCTGTAAGGCCCGTTTACGTAGACGCGACAATGCTGCTGGGATGCGGCCTACTCTAAATTAATAAAGCTAGGTCTGATTCTGGTTGAACTACAGAGAGTTATATAGTAGACTGTTTCCTGCGCTGAGTTGATGGTGGGCCTTGGATGATAGCATGGTCGTGATGATTTTCCGATCTTCTTGGAATTTTTAGAACTCTCTCGTGACTGCTGTGACAATGATTTTATGTTTCATTTGTCTATTCATTAGTCGGTGCAAATGTAAAAGATGACTGTGTGTCATTCTATTGGTTGTGAATAATATTGGGGGTGTGTGCTGGCTTCAACGTCTTTCGGTGGTGGTGGTTGTTTAAGCAATTGGGGTCCTTGTGCCTATCATAAAGGTGATATATTGGCCCTTGTTACGGTTTACCCAAGTGGTGACTAGGTAACGATGAGTGTATAGCAGTCGAGGGATGCTGGCAGTAAGGACATAAAACAGTCCTCTACTTGACATGAGACATTGCGGTCCTAGGACCGGAACAGCCTGCCAAAGTGACCACGAGCAAGAGTATTGAGTGGATGAACTACTATGGCTGAGGAATTTTGGGTGAACGTGACAAAATGAATCGAGTGAGAGAGGTTGAGAATTAAAACCAAAGAGAACGAATGTGTAAAGGTATATAGAGCATGAGAGAAGTGCGTGTGAGGCAATAGTTATTGTAGAGAGTCCTGGGTAGTTGCAGAAGGAGGATTGTATAGAGAGAATTCTTAGAGGGCAGTTTTGATAGAAAGTCTTGTGAGTATCGTCATCGGTTGTGATTAGATCAGTGTGAGATTAAAGTAGGTACAAAATATCATGAGTACATAGCTTAGGTTAATACCTGCGAGTGTCTGCGGAAGCACGAATGTAATCATGAGCAAGATAGTAATTATTGTGGAGAGACCTAAATAGTTGCAGAAGGAGAATTGTATAGAGAAAATTCTGAGAGGGTAGTTTTGATGGAGAGTCTTGTGAGTATCGTCATCGGTCGAGATTGGATCAGTATTAGGTTAGTACTGAAAAGAAGCTTTTCAAAAAGCTCCAAACCCTTATCTACTTGGGATTTAAATTAAAGTAATCTCCTGCAACACAATAATTTTTGGGAGTCTGATGTCAACGATTTTTGAATGTGTTGTAGAAATCAACATTTTGAAGATCAAATTGACTCCTAACACTAGCGACGATGCATGTCAGATTGACTATGCGTCATTATAATAGCAATGACATGACGTCAAATTGATTCTCTATCAATAATGCTGACACAAAGTGAAATTGACTCCGTGTCAACACAGGTGACTTGAAGTCAAGTAACAAATAATAGCGTCTTAATACAAGTAGAATATACCTGCATTTAGGCATACGTCAAATTGACGTCATGTCGCTATCAGCGATACGAAGTCAATTCGATGCCAAGTCACATTATTGACAGGGAGCCAATTTGACGTCAAGTCACGACTATTGACAAGGAGTCAATTACATAGCACAGTGTGAAAACAGAAAATTTATTTGGCAGACAGTATTGAAATAGCAAGTGTAGGTGTGAAGTCAGTGACAGCAGAGACTATTAGAGTGAGCATCGCACGATCTCAACCTTTTATTTTCCAATTTCTATTATTATTTATCAATCAGGGATAGTGTGTATTTGTATTGTGCTTACCTCGTTCCACAAATTTTTGAACCTAATCCAAAATTTAAGAAATTCCTACGATATAGTATCAAATAGATCATCGGATACTAAGAACCATTATTGTTTAACTAGCAATAAGGATTGGAATGTTAGACGAAATTAGTGTTTATTGCAGCGGTAAATTATAAATGTATGATAGAATTTAACACTTCGATTGCCACGTTGGTCATAAATGCCCCGCCATGGTTTCCATGGTTTCTCCTGTAATACCACGGTGGTCATTAGTGACCGGAGCACTTGAACTACTTGAACTGCATTGAACAACATTGAATGAAAATTGACAGTTAGTGCATTTTGAATATAACCACTAATTAGAAGATACTTTGAAGCAAAAAGTGCCCCATTGAACAATTAAAAATTTTTATTAGAACGTCGAAATATATTAAAACCATCTATCCATCTAACCAAAGGTAAAAACTTTATACGAGATATTAAACGTGATATTACAGAAACTTACAGCGTTCATTACGAAGTACAAAACTTATACGTGAAGTATACACGAGTACTCTATTGGTTACACAGAGGTGTTAACTTCTGATAATATTACAAGATGGAGATACCAAGGAAGTGTAACGAGCTTCTGTAAAACAACAGTACTCGTATACCTAGGCATGATGTTCATAAAGAATTACGTAAAAGAAAAACAGAAAAATTTGAAATGAATTTTAATGAGAATTTTAATCATACCTAAACTTCACTTAAGTCTACTTAAGGCAGAAATCTACTTAAATTATATTCTACTATGTACTACATACGCTATTAATTAAATTTTATTTACCTTAGATTACATTCTACCAATCCTCTATAAAGGATTATATTTCAGTGATCTTTCGTGGAAGATACGTTCCAAAAATATGATGCATTGTTCCAAAGAATCGTGCTTTTTTTCGTTACTCTTTGAAACAATGAACACATTGTATTCCACACGCATCGAATGCCGAAAGATGCATTACCATTGGCCGTTCGCAGAAAATTCCAGTTCGTTGCTACTAGCGAACGATACAAATAATGAACGCGCAAATAATTGATATACTGCAAGGAAACATCTCGTTGGTTATTCGCCAATCGAAGATTTATTAAAACATTCATTATTCATTCGTTAATCGAACGATATATTCTTTGACCACCAGCGGGACAATGGGAATGGAGATCGGTTGATATTCGATTTTAAAAGCGTATCAAAATTTATGGGAAATCGCGCGATTAGAAGCGAGACAGTATCGATTAGCTATTAATCGACGAGAAACGAGATTGATGAACCGAAAATTAAATGGAAATTTGAATAATTTAAAGCCACGTGTGCATGAGAAATTGACAATTTCGAAGGTGCCTCCTTTTTTTGGTTAGATCTTTGCTTTTTTGACATTCGAGTAAATAAAAATCGCGAAAAACAGGAATTTACACGGTTCAGCTCTTTAACATTCTCGGGAACAAATATTGAATGTTCGATGATGTTTGGTTATTTAATTATTAGTCGATACTTGACCCATACGCGTATTTACGGGCTATTAATAAATAAATGTTAATTAATTTCTAGAATTTAATCAATTTATTCGTTGGAGGTTGATCGATCCATTTTTCAACGGAATTACTTCGTTCGCGTGATACAGCAATAACAAATTTATTTCTCGCTTGTTTTATTGGTAACTTGCTCGCGGTAGGTACACGCACACTGGGAAAGAGAGACACGTATAACTGACAAACACGTATACCTAAAACTCGCTATATCTAATATAGTCGGTGCGCTAATGCTTTCAAAACTTTCTCCTCCTCTTTCTCCCTAGACTTTCGCTTCAAACTCTCCAAACTTTCTCACCATCCAGTGTTCACCCTTAAGAAGATTTATTCTCGCATACATACTCCACATAAGCCATTTAGTCACACCGACTTTCGCACACGTCTAAACAATTTTTACCTTCAAAGTAGCTCGCGATGTCGGTCTGGGTGTTGGTAAATTAACTCAATATGTCAGTTATGTCTAACTTTCTGTGATGGAATCATTTTTTAATTCTAATTTTATCGTGGGAGAAATGAAGAATTTGTAATTTCCAATTTTGATTTCATTAACAAAGATTCGAAGGAGGATTTTAAATATGCAATTTCATTTTTAGTAACGGAATAGATATCCGAATTCTAATTTTATTGCGGAAAGGTGTGAAGTAGAATTTGCAACGTCCAATTTTGCTTGTACTAATTAAGATCCAGGAAAGGAATTTAAAATTTCTAATTTTATTTTTAGTAACGAAAAGTCAAAGAAATATTTAAATATCCGAATTCTAATTTTATTCCAGAAAGGTGTAAAGTAGAATTTGGAACGTCCAATTTTAATTTTATTAATTAAGATCCAGGAAAAGAATTTAAAATTTCTGATTTTATTTTTAGTAACGAAAAGTCAAAGAAAAATTTAGATATCCAAATTCTAATTTTATTCCAGGAAGGTGTGAAGTAGAATTTGAAACGTCCAATTTTAATTTTACTAATTAAGATCCAGGAAAAGAATTTAAAATTTCTAATTTTATTTTTAGTACCGGAAAGTCAAAGAAATATTTAGATATCCGAATTCTAATTTCATTATTTACGAATGATGCAATTAAGATGATCTCATTGACACAAATCATGCAGCTTAAAGAATTTACCAAAGAACCCCTATCCTCCCTATCCTCAGTGTAACTTTAAAGTTACATACCTGTATTCCCATTTTCCAATATTTAAAAAATTTGTATTTTCAATAATTTCTAATATCTCCGATTCATATTCACTTTTCTAATATTTTACTGAATCCAGTTATCACCCTCGAATTTCCCAATCAACCCTAATCAACCTTCACACAATTATCACTTAGCAATCCTCGATTCTCAGAACTTTAATTAACCCACAAACCTACAATCGCTATTTAATCCCTCTCAAAATCGCACTGAAACAAAATTCAGATTTCCTGATTGCAGAGAATTAAGAAAACTCCCTCTGGCTCCTGTATATCTCTCGAAAACCCAATGATTAACCCGAAACCAATTCAGCTGAAATTATTTCCCACTTTTGTTGCATTCGCGTGCGCCTCGTATTGCCATAACAACTTGAAACAGTCGGGACAGGTATCGTTATTCGCAAATAAATCCTCTGTCAGAAGATTAATACAAATGGCGGATTAAATGGACTGACATCTCCCAGCCAACTGGTGCTCGCAATCAATATGGAATCGTTCGGTTTGCTTTCGAGATAGTCGATGAGCAACGAATCGAACAAACGTTGCACAAACGCGTGTGCCGAATAGATGCAATAATAGTAGGACGAATCGAAGACGCCTTTTAACCGCGTAATTGACCGCGTTTCCGTTTCTGTTCCAGTGCAACCCAAATCCGTACGTGTCATCGACGCGACCAGGGACAAGCCGTTAAGCACCGGCACCACTTTAGGGCCTATAAACGAAGGCTCGATGATTTCCTTGTTCTGCGAGAGCAGCGAAGGGAAACCAGTGCCTACGGTCGAGTGGTACAAGAACGACCAGCTATTGGAAGGTAAGATTTACGAAGGTTTACCACGATTTATGATACCGGTTTTTCATCCCTTCTTTGTTCACCACTCCGCGAGTTTTCAGTGCTTTTCGAGCGACCCGATGACAAATTTTTATGCCGTTATTAATACCTATTTCGCATTAACTGCTTCCTCGTAGCAAATTTTCCACGTGGCTAATATTCTGCTGAAAATAATTTCGCTCTTTGTTCGATCAAAAATTTGCTCGGTGAAAAATGGGCGAAAATTTAATTAAATTCTGTGCGAATTTGGATCCTTGTTTAAGCAAGAATTTGAAAAATGGATAAAAGTTTATTTAGATCGAACCGGTATATAAATGAATTTTTCAATATTTTAGAGTAATAATGAATTTTTAAATATTTTAGAGTAATAATGAATTTTTAAATATTCGATATTCCATATAAATTTGTAGATTGACCTCGGTAGATTTTATACCGTGATAAAAATTTGTTGAATATTTCATATGGATTCGTAGATTGAACAGGTACCAAAAATTTACTTGGCTATCATAGAATCGCCGTGGAACTCTATGTATTCCTTTAATTAAAGTATTCGAGTATTTCATGTGTGTGATGTATCACTGTCAAACACATTTCACCACCGAATGCTGCATTCGCTAAAAACACGGTCTCACACTCGTCACGGGTTCCATTACAATAGAAACCATCGCTCTTGTTGTCTATCTAGTTACAAGCGAATCACACTTTACATCAAGCTATGCAAACTCGGGGTATCTAGATACTCGAATTGTAATCCTGGGATCATTGGGGTAGGTCTTGATCCACGTAACGCGATTTCTCTTTGATAGCTACCACGTAGCCTATGAGTAATCGAGCTTGAAAATTTCGGCGAACATGCATCCGTGAAATAGCATAGTCATTTCCGACATCTGATCGGTAATAATAATAATAGTGAATTAGAAATAAAAAGTAACGCAAATTCGTTTAATCGCAGCGTGCGATATACTCGCGAAGAGGACTTCCTCGAAAAAATGTTTCCACGATGACAAAGGATTGAGCTTTAAAACGTGCCACGTTTGTAGCTGCTCAAATATTTCTGTTCATTGTTCGCAATATTTTTTCTGAACGCGTTTTTCGTTAACCGTGCAACGATTATAAGCTATGTACACGTGCAGACCGATATTATCCTTTTTCACGCGAATGCTCTGCAAAGAATGCTGTAACAACGTCGAAAATTCATAACGTGTACTACTGCTGAACAATCTGGTATCTCATGGATTTGTTTCAAAATTGCAATATGTATTCTGCATTCTTTTGTTACTGAAAAAAATATTCCCCTTTTTCTTTCTTTTTTCACCTAAAAAATTATTCGATATCGAGTCTTTATAATAATATATTAAGTTACAGTTTTTATTATTTTTGTTAGATTATTATATAGTATTTTAAATTCATTGCATTTTGGACTATTTTTAATTTTATTATTTAATTTATTTAATATGTTATACGCGAGAAGAGGGGTCATGAAGTAGCGAGAGTAAGAATTAATTTATGAAGAATGAGTTAATACGTAATTAAAAATTATTAGAAGGGTTTAGGCTTCCACTTCATTCATTTTTAGGATTGTACGTGATGACAGAAAAATGATGATATACGACGAACAGTATTTCGTTTAGAAGTGGAAAAATTAGTCATTGTAGTTCCATATCTTTATGGGCCCATATTTCTGCCAATTTGCTCGTTCTAACACCAGAGACGTGTCTACTTGGACTACTGATTAATCAATTTTACGATCTCGCTATATCATGATCTGTAGCATATGAAGCAGCGCGAACATCTTCCAGAACACATTCGTTATCGCGAATCACATTCGTCATAAATCACACTGTAAATCACTAATTGTTCCAGTTTCTCAGCTTAATTATTAGATCCCGTATAGTCTAACATACGACAGACATTTCGATTCTCAGGCAATTGCTAGCTATCTATAGAGACCTTAGTTAAGAAATTTTAAAGATAAAAAATTCTCAAATATTTGTATATTCTCAATTCTCAAATTCTCAAGTATTTGTATAGTCTAACATACGGCAGACATTTCGATTCTCAGGCAATTGGTAGCTATCTATAGAGACCTTAGTTATGAAATTTTTAAAATAAAAAATTCTCAAAATAATAAAATTTCACTTTCTAACATTTTCATTTTTATATAGTACCCATCTCACCAACGATATATATACACCCACATACCTGATAACGATATACTCATCGCATTTATCACAATCCACCATTAAAAATTGTACAATATCTTCAAAAAACTTGGACCAATAAAATTCGCCATTTAACCCTTTTACTGTCAGCTCAAGTTATTATACATGATGTATACAAAGAAATGGTTCAACAATTTCGAAGACCACATTCCTTCGCATAATTAATTTTTTCTATTAATTAAAATTAAAATTTAATTACAATTTAATTATACTTCTTTCACTATTAATACTTTGTACATAAACAGTGGCAATTTTCGCATAAATCTCGCGAGCATGTGCATTCGCAATTTACACTGTCACTAAAAGGGTTAATCGTGTATACAGTGTAAAAATACTGTAACCTCCGGTTGTCAAAAATCACCACCCCATTGTCACTATGCGACACACGCGGCGGGACGCGTGGTCCATTGGCGTCGCTGCGGGATCCCTGGAAATCGGTCCGAGCGATCGAGGTCCCATGTTCCACTGAATCAGACACTCGGTCCAGGAACACATCTAAACGCGTTTATTCGGCCGTGTTTCAGCGAACAGTTCGACGACGGTGGCCGAGAACGGGATCGGGAACGGGAGCAGCCTGCTGCAGATGCAAATCACACGCGACGAGCTGAATGCAACTTTCACGTGTAAAGTCAACAGTACAACGCTCGTCGAGCCGCTGTCTGTCGACGTGAAGCTGGATGTTCACGGTAAGCATACATGTGTGCACGTGTGGCCGCGATCCAGACACCATTGTCCACGAAAAGTGAATCACTCGAGGCGATAAGCGGTTCTTTATCGACGTCTCGATCGGGATAGGAGACCTGGAATAATCCCCGGTGAACTTGAACTCGGAATCGTGTATTCGTTTATCTGGGCATCTCGTCTCGTGGCCCCTTCGAGTCCGAAGAGGGAGCCTCGAAAGGGTGTGAAATACGATCCCCTTGTGTGTTTTCTCTGGCTTTCTTTTCGTGCGTGCCTGTCCCATTGTTTCCGTTGAAATCGAGCCCCTTTTACGAAACACAGAATCGTTCTGACCATCGCGAAATTGAATTTATGCCTTTTCCAAACTTCTCTAGCTTTTCGTCTTTTTTCGTCCTCCTTTCCTTTTCTTTTTCTTCTATGCGACATTCTATGATTACGTTTGAAATCGAAGCTTCTTTTCACGTAAAGGGGAGGTGTATTGAAAAATAATTTGAGAATTTGTTTCCACCCGGTGTGTATTAGGTGTGAAAAATAATTTGAGAATTTGTTTCCACCCGGTGTGTAAAGGATCTCGTGAAAAGTGAAAAATAATTTTCTTTTCTTTATATATATATTTCATAATAATTAGGATTTTGGAATTGAGAGACTTCATTTAATTAGATCACATATATATGTAGGATTGTTGGGTGACAGCAAAATGGCGGTGATAAATAATAAAAATATGGTTAATCGAGAATTAATTTAAAACTTATTCTAAACGCTATGACCTCTTACATTGACTATCTCTCAAAGAACTGTGTCGTTTTCACCCTTGCACCCTTATTTAACCCTTAAAGAAGGGTGAGAATTGAAAAATTTTCTGCTATACGACTGATAATAGTTTTTGAACACTAAATAATTAACACATAGAATTATTTAATTTCGATACCTCGCACACTGTTACATTACTTTAAAATTGATATATTAATTAATGTCGAGTTTCGAAATTTTATTAAATGGCGACTGAAGGGCGCCTCTCGAGGGTTAAAACAAAGGGTTAAACCCTGCACTCTGTCTTCTTTCATACTCATGCTCTCTTTCTCAATCACGTATTTCTCACACACTTCTCACATTCTTGCCCTCGGTGGTTCACGTATCCTAAACACTCAGATGCATTTCGCTCTCCACTTGCATTCGACGTTACCATAAATATCATGAAGTTCATACGATCTTTTCACAATCTTTGCAATCCTTGCAAACCCGAGATCTCTGTTTATTATCCTCTATTTTCTATTTATTCTACGGTCGTACCTACGCAAGAGGTACTGTCACAGGTGGTGACCTTACACCCTAATCACGCTATGCTCACCATTCCCACATATATTGAATATAAATGAGCAATAATTTGTCTATATTCTCTCCACCCTTTAAATTTTCTCATTTATCAAATTTCTGCGAAATTTTGAATTTTTATTTTGCCTAATTCATGCTTTATATTTCATACTCGGCTGTTGGAAAATTCACGCAGCTCGTGCGATTTAATAGATAATATCCATCGACGTGACCCCAAGCAACGTGAACCGAAGAGCTGAATGATCGCATCTGTGGTACTTATATGTACCTTGTATCCATCGATTATATCGCAATCTGCACTGGCCACTATACCATACTTTCGAACGGCTATGGCACCTCTACACCGAGACAAAATGAAAGTTAAATTGTTCCCATGAACGTGTCTTCGCTGTGCTGGTATCGGTAGCTGTTCCAAAGACGAGCACACGTGGTTCGAGCAGGAAGATTAAATTATAAATTACGATTCGTCTAGCTCTAACGATAACGGGCGTGATGGAAGATTAATGTTTTTGGATACAGTGATACAAGAAGTTTCAACGCGCGATCAATTTCAGAGGAAAGTTTTGAAAGTTAAGCATGATCTATGAATTACAAACGAAGTGAAAGGGAATGAACCGTCAGTAAATTATGATCTCGTTGGTTCCACTCATAAATCATGCCTGGTAGAAGCGTTAAAAAAGTCTCTTTCGCTGTGTCTTTCATTAAAACTAAGGTCGTTAAAATTCGTGTGAACCGGGCGTAGCCATCCCTTTAATATCTCCATTCAATCCCTTGCTTTTATCTGTTTCTTTTATTTTCCGTCTTTTTCCCTTTTTCTTATTTTCCCACTTCCCCCCCAGTCGACACCGGGAACAAGCGCGAGCATTTTACCCTAACGCGTGAGATTATTTTTTTCCTCTTTAATGGCCCATGAAAAATGACGCATCTGTCTAATGAATATCAGCCAGGACAGCTTTCCCTTAATGCGATTCCTTCCAATTTATTTCCGTCAGCTTCCTTCTCCTTGATTTTATCCTCTTCAATTTACCCCTTTCTTCGTCTTAATTTCCTTTAATTCGCCTCTGTCGAGTAATTATCATTTATTCGTGGTAATGGTACCGGGTAATCGTGAAACAGCGAGTGAAATAATATTTTTAATATTTTATTCCAAATTTCTCACGATCCTATCGAATTTTAGGATTATTCCGAATTTCTTGGTCGTAATTACGAAGTAAATTTTCCTTAGCAAAAGAATTTTATGACTATTGTTACGACTTGTAAATTATAATTTATTTTATCGCAATCCTGAAATACAATTATTCCAAGGAAAATAATTTTTAAATATTTTTCTTAATGGCCTCTTCTAAACGTATTTTTTAATCGATAATTTCTTGACCCAGTGGGGTTAAATTTTACTGCTATTATTACGACTCATAAATCACCATTCTCTTTATCGTGATAGTGAGACACATTTTTGCGAGCGAAATAATTTTTTCGGTATCCCATAATGGTTCCTTGATGTATTTCTTAATCGATAATTTCTTGACCCAGTAGATACGAATTTCGTGATTATCGCGGTTCATAAATCATAATTTCTTTACCGTGTGATTTCATTGGTGGACATTTAATAATATGTCGCGAATTTGTCTCGGAGATAGTCATCTTTAATTACGTTAAAAGAGAAGAGATGCCATTAACACAATATCGTGTCTGATATCTAGAACGTATAACGCTGGAGGGTTAATATTAAGTATGGATCACTGTAGCGCAACTAGGAATGTCTGATCTATATCAGTCCGTAACTACTGACTAGGATTAGCTGATATGTAGCGACGTGATTTAGGACAGTTGTCGATGGTAATGTAAATGAAATACTACTATATATTATGTTGTCAAATGGAATATATCCTACTTGTTAATCAATGATATTAACCATGTTATTAATCGATCATTTGAAAATCCTTGTGAAAATATACAATGATACTTCGATTATTTAAATTATATTACATATTTTTACACATTTTGCGTACATATATTTCAGTTTAGAACGGTTCATACAGAACACGATTTACTGTAAAAGTTAGTAGCTATTTTCGGTCATAATATCACTATGACAAAATGTGCAGTGATAACTATAAAAATGTAACATTAAGATTATAATAAAATATTCTGATAAAGAATATAATAATAGGATAAATTTCGGTACAATCTTTTTCTACAGTCAAATTTCGGGAAATTGGAAGAATTTGATAATTTGTTATTCAAAAAAATTAAAGGATCTCACCTAATTTTTTCCTGAAAAGTAAAAATTCTAGAAATCAATTAATTCTTTCAGGGAAGTGTTGGGAATTTCGAGGAGGAAATAGCCAAATGATTAACGTGCAGGGAAGTAACTGTATTCAGTTATACAGCAATTGTATTTATGAAGGTTTAATATACGTGAAATTTATACAAATGAAATACTAGAGTCTTGTTTAATGCCACTGTGGGCCACAATATATAATATATCCGTACTGTTCCTGATTTGAGAGTGAAGAGCTTCAAGGGACAGCAGGCCCCTTTAAACCCCCAAAACCGACCCCTTGAAGTCCAAAGGTCGGTATTGACCTACAACCTATAACAGGCTTGTCGTCATCGTTGAATGGGCGTAGCTGACTTCCAACAGGAAGTTTCTAAAGATCGATTAATTAAACTCTAATATTAATAAATTAGATAGTTAGGCAAAATCATTTTAGAAAAATTCTAAAAATCTTTTAAATAATTCTTCAAATAACTCCAAAATTTCAACCCTCTGTCATAAGCAAGCTGCCATCAAAATTCCTACAAAAGTCCTAAAGAGTGCCCAATAATACTGTCAATATATTTTTAGGAATACTTAAAAGTCAGCTGAAAATTATAAATCATATCCAATCCATTCAATCCGTCAAGACGAACACTCAAATTATTACACGACTCTCAAAAACACGATTGCAAGAAATCTCCTCGATCCGTTACCCATCACGCGTATAATCACCTGTCGATTGGTTAACGATTACAAAATACTCGACGTGTTCGGGGCAATTGGCAATTATCAGGGCTGAATAAGTAAAATCCAGGCGATCTGTTCGGGGATCGCCTCGTGGCACGAAAATCGCGGGAAGATAGGATCGAACACGAACGAGATTAAAGAATGAAGAATCGTCGACGGGCACCGTAGATTAGAATAATTTATCGCGGCACTGATACACGCTTCTCGCGTGCCCCGCCGCGAAACAAATCGCGCGGCCAGCTATTGCCACAACGAGCCGACGGTGTCCCTATCCAAAAAGTTTTCCACCGTGTCTTCCACGTCCGCGTGAACTTTCCGCAGTTATATCCGGCCATGGAACGACCGGCAGAAACACAAAACCGTCCGTAACGACGACTAGATTAAGAGTTAAAGTTCCGAAAGGCTCGTTTCCCTTCGCCCGAGTTTCGTTGCTTTCCAACAGCTTTCGCGTCCTATCGTTTCCTCGTCAGACCCTAGTAACGTTATCGAGGGGGAAAGAAATTTTGATTTATGGTGGTATTAGAAGGGTTTCCCACGGAATTCTGTCGAGACTCGGAGTATTTTATTGTTACGTGTTCGAAGGATGATAGCACGAGTTTGGGTAGCTGAGCTGAGGTAGAAGGGTGCCTCAGGTGGATGGATAGCGAGCTGGAATTTGAATAATTGTTACGAGGGATGATAAAGCGATTTGGATCTTGAGTTGTATACTTTGCTTCGCTGTGTGATTGGGTCTGTGGTAGAGTGAGGAATTTTTGGAGGTTTGATAATGGATCTGGGTGGTGGCTAGGGGTCCATGCTATATGAACTACTCACTGCTCAAATCGATTAACTCCACTTTTTGAAAAATCTTAAATTTAAGTGTCAAAGCACTTGGTATAGTCGTAACTTTTTATATTTGTAATAACATTCCCTGATAATTCAGATTAACACCATTATACGACAAAAATTTGTTGACCACCGAATAATAAATAATTTATTTCAGAGGTCACTTTGATTAACTTCGTACTCTAATGTAAATCGTTGCAATAATGCCACTCAAATGCACTAGCAAGCCATGAATGATAACGGTGAATTTTTTAGTGCCGTCTTATCAGAATTTAAGTAAAATTTAGTCAAATTTAAATTTATTACTTTTTCACTTGCCAAATCGATTAACTCTACCAGTAACATAAAAATAGTAACATTACTAACGATTACCTGTTGGCTATTTTTTCTTATAAATTTTATATACCGTTAGATGAAAGTTACATTTGTATTTATGCATTCTACGATATTTATTTCGATTTAAATTGTAAAGGGAATTTTAAAAAACAATATACATTATTTCATTGCATTTCTCCACTTTTGTGCAGTGAACGACTCATATATAGGTGCTAACAATATTGTCCAAAACTTTTTCTCTGATTGGAAGAGTTTATTTTCTTAAAAACGAATGGTTAATGATAATTATTAATAAAACTATTGTTAATAAAATTGTTAATAAAAATATTTTATTAAATTGACAAAGTTCAGAAGTTAATTTAAGTTTCCAATTTTGGAAACTTAATACGAAGCTAACCCTTCGCATTGAACAATATAATTAGAGTGATGGATTTGAGAAAAGGTTTCAGTAGCTACGATAACGAATTCTGATGATACGATATCTCATATTTTACTAAAAAAAGAATATTCCAAACGAATGTAGGAAAATCTATAAAATTCGTAGAAAGATTAAAGAAAGATTTGAAGATTTCCAAGAAAATTTGCTTGAAGAAATCCACAAGTTGATCGGAATGTATAAAATGGGGAAGGTACTTTCGAATTTCCCTAAAATCCCTTTTTCTTTTTCGCATAAATTCCATTCGCTCGTCACCGAGAAATCAAAGAAAAGAGAGAAAGAATTCGAACGGACTATTTTAACACCATCGAAGAAAATATCTGAAACGAGCTAGATGTAGATAATCGAAAAGAATCGGACAGCTGTCAAAGAAAATTCGTATCCACCAATTACGATCCCAACCTCGCGTTCCTGTATAATTTACCCTCGCAGATAGACTCGGCGCTGGTTTAACGAGTAAATAATTTGACAGGGATAATTATGGCGATAGAGGGGGCGGGCACACACGGCAGGTTCTCCGGCCCGTTCATGTGCAAACGTGAGACGTACGTTGCCTTAAAGGCGAATAAGTCGGTACTTTGAGTGGTGGAAACCGGAGAGAGTTTGTCGTGTACCCGGCGAAGTAATTCTCCTTTTACAAAGTGTCGAGGGATTATCCCGAAGGAAAGAACAGACGAGGCGATGAAAGACTTTGACGCGGCGTATCCGATGTTCGGGGAAATCACAAATTGTCACGGGACCGGCACGTTTCCGTGTCTTTGACACGCAACCGAGGGTCTGCTGTCGTCACTGTAGGCGAACCTGTCATTCGGATGCGGTTAGATCGAGACGAAAGCGTGGATTGATGTTTAGGTACGTCTTATTTCTCCGTGACTTCTGTGCGCGATGTAGCTTCGGATGCTCCAGGATTTCACGTGGTCTCGTTGGAGTTAAAGCGTAATTCAGATATTTCGAAATTTCATTATTTCTTGATGGAGTCTTTGGTAAATACAGTTTGGAATATTTTTGGAATTTTAAATGGTCTAGTTGCTGTTGCAATAATGAATCAATTATTGTAAATTGTCACAATTGTAGCATAAGTTTCTTATTCAGAGCAGTGTTATTTGTTACTGTAGTAGCATAGGTTGGATATTTTAACTGTTCTAAGTTTTTAATAAATCTTTGGGAAATACAATTTGGAAAGTTTTTAGAATTTTAGATGGTCTAGTTGCTGTTGCAATAATGGATCAATTATTGTAAATTGTCACAATTGTAGCATAAGTTTCTTATTCAGAGGAGTGTTATTTGTTATTATAGTAGCATAGATGGATGTTTTAGGTGTTTTATATTTTTAATGAAGTTTTTGGTAAATATACCTTGGAATATTTTTAGGATTTGATATGGTTTAGTTGCTGTTGCAATAATGGATCAATTATTATAAATTGTCACAATTGTAGCATAAGTTTGTTATTCAGAGGAGTCTTATTTGTTATTATAATAGTATAGGTTGAATATTTTAGGTGTTGTAAGATTTTAATAAAGTCTTTGGTAAATACAGTTTGAAATATTTTTGCAGTTTGAGGTGGTCTGCTGTTGCCATAATGAATCAATTATAATACATTATTTCAGTTGTAACATAAGTTGGTTATTCGGATGAGTCTTGTTATTATAGTATTATAAGTTGGATATTTTAGTCGTTTTAAGTTTTTAATAAAGTCTTTGGTAAATACAGTTTGAAGTGTTTTTAGGATTTTAGATGGTCTAGTTGCTGTTGCAATAATGGATCAATTATTATAAATTGTCACAATTGTAGCATAAGTTTCTTATTCAGAGGAGTTTTACTTGTCACTATAGTAGCATAGGTTGGATATTTTAGGTATTCTATGCTTTTATTAAGTTATTATAGTACCATAAATTGGATATTTTAGGTGCTCTAAGTTTTCAATAAAATCTTTGGTAAATACAATTTGGAATGTTTTTAAGATTTGAGATGATCCATTTACTGTAGCAGCAATGGATCAGTTGTAGCATAAGTTGGTTACTCAAAGGAGTCTTATTTGTTATTATAATTTTTAGTTTATCCTACTAAATTTTCGGAACGAATGATCTAAATGTGAAACAATTTTAAAATATTTTTCGTGGTCTTAAAAATATACAAGGCAACCCAATTCTCTCACTAAGTTTGTCTCGTGTTATCGAATCATTATGCAATCTTAAGTGACTTTAAATATGTTTACACTCCACTACCAAAATTTATCTGCTATTATTTACTATATTTATTTGCGTATATTTGTCTCGAGAAATTGTACCTATTAAAATTTGTACGAACTCCGTGCCTATTTGGAAATAAACCAGTAAACTCGTGTAATTTCGTCAAATACATTCCACCGAATATAGCTCTCGAAATGAGAGCAACTCTTTCAAATATTTTTACCAATAAACCACTCTTTTGCAAATACCGAAGCTCGAAAAGGTCGACATGTGCAATATTAATTAACGGACAAGCATATTCGAGAGACACGGAAAATTATGAATTAAAAATACATCGCAGGCAAAAATTCATAAAATTTCCACAGTGGCAAATCCACAAACGAAAGCTTGACATCGATTAAATGACGGATTTATATGAAAAACAACTCCTGTCAATTTTGTTATTTTTAATAATTATTAAACGTAGTTTTCAAATTTTAAAACTATTCATTTCCTGAATTATAGTACAACAAGTAAGACATATCGAAGACTGTAAATTTTCAAAAATTAATAAAATTGATCAGGATCGTGTTTAATATAAATCCTACGAATTTTGATTAAAATCGACTTTATTAAAACTGTCGTTGGTACGCATTTCTAAATGGGGCGATATTATTAACCGGGAAGTGACATTTTTAGAACGGCAAGCGGAAATTAAAGAAATATAAATTAAAGCTGGCACGAGGGATATTAAATCGGCAGATATTGAATTTGCAGATCGCGTATCGTTATTATTATACGATCGTCAAACCGTGCCAGCAGCGAATTCGGTATAATCTGGTTAATGATTATTTATTTATTCGTTAATGAAGGAATAATATTGCACCAGGTGACTCGCTGCAAGAGGAATGACGAATCCGTTTAATAATCGTTTCCAATTAAACTGCACAGCGTGTGTAATTAACGATGTAATATTTAGATTACTTCGAGTTTAATTAACAAAACCGGTACACGCATAATTTAACATACGATTCCTGAAAGACTCATTGTTGCGTAACCAGCTATTCTTCATACGTGTAATCCAGTTCATTTTCACTCGTAATTATATGTCTAAAATTGACTTTCATACGAAAACATTTTCGTAGATTTAATTCGCGTTGCTTGTAATAATAATTTCGCAATTGAAATTCTGATATGCTATGTTAGTATATCGATAAAATTACAAGTACAATTCGAGGTGGATTTATAATTAATCCCTTGAAATGCAAATAAAACGGAGTTCGATGCGTATGAAAAATACTATTTAACCCTTTGACTGGAGTATTTTATTATTCAAAGCATATGAGAACTCTGGTCACCAGTGACCACCGTGTCGTCACAGGAGAAACCGTGACGAGTCATATATGACCAACGTGGCAGTCAAAATGTTAAATTCTACCATACATTTCTAATTTACCACTGCAATAGATACTTATTTCGTCTAACATTCCAATCCTTATTGCTAGTTAAACAATAATGGTTCTTAGTACTCGACGTTCTATTTGATACTATAGCGTAGGAATTTCTCAAATCTTGCACGAGGTTCCAGAATTTGTGGAAAATAATTTGACTACTTTCCTTTATCTTCTGGAAAGTCAGTAAAATTAAGGAGAATTATTTTCTATACGAACTCTTCAATTTGGAATCAATTTTTCCATTCGAATAATGCATCTCTTCTCTTGAATTATTCTCAGAATACAATCAGAATTAAATTATTCTTAGTGATTCGATCGACTAAAATTGAAGATAATTGATGAAATTGAACGTACAGTTGTATTTGTGATATTTAATTGCAAGTTTCATATTCTGTCATATGTTCGTGCAATAAGTGTAATATATACGTATATTTAAATGTATTTACATAGTCATTACATAGTCGTATTCAAATTGCACAATAAGAAACTTGTATCGAAGGTAGCACTTCTTGCTGTCGATAGGAACTAAAACTCGGTTTGTGAAGTTGACTGTGATGAAGTGAACTTGATTGGAAACCATCTTGTGTAAGTAGGAATTGGCTGAAGCAAGATTAACCGATGTCGACAGAAGAATAATCGAAGGATGCTCGAAGGATCCTCGAAGGATTTAATGTTCCAAAATTGCTGAAATATTAACCGAAAGTTGAATAATTTCATTGTAAGATCGTGAATTATCAAATCTCTGGAATATCCATTTCCATCTTCATTAAATTAATGTCGCTTTTAATTAGTCGTTCGTTGGTATACATTTAATTAATGATCCTCAGATATTAGGAAGTTTTAATGAGAAGAATAAACGTAAATGAATCGATACTACTACCTCTCGCGTAATTGGACATTCTAACATAGTTTTCCATTTATATAGTTCAATATTTCAGTTCGTTATTTATCTAAAATTGAATTTGTAAAGGAATTGATTTAATTGTAAGAATTAAATTTAACAGTGGTATTTGGAAGTACATAATTAATATCACTCGTATAATTCGGTAATATTATGCTCTTATTACTCAGATTCTTTTAATAACTGTTTGAAATTTCATCATCAGTTCCATTACCTATTGACATTTCGCTGCGATTTAACAATATCTCCCAACAAGTATCAAGTTGCATGCACGTGAGTTTGATTGACGGACTGTATGCCGACTTAACAGTGTTAGTTAATTGCAGGTAGAAAATGTGTTCCTTCTTTAACCAGTTTGATGATATATTTCAGCAGAAAATCTGAATTAAATTGCAAATTTCCTAGTTTTTATTCTTGTTAGGGAATCTTGGTAATTTCTGTACTTGAGGTTTTAATGACTGTGTTTTTCTCGTGCATTTGCACACGAGATATTGCAAATCGAAGGCTTTCGACGCACAGCATATGTATAATAATAAAAGCTTGGAAATGACAAACTGAGGGAAATTCAGAAATTCTTGGAATAAAAAATATTTACAGTAATAAAAATATTAAAATTATTTTTCGTCACAATATTAATTACATTCGATATAATAAATAAGGATATTATATTATGTATATCGTAATCTTCGACCATGGAGGGTTAATATAATACGAAAATTCATTTTCTGTTGTTTCTTTACATAAATTAAAATTAATTTACTTTTAATATCGCCAAAAATCCAGGATCTTTAGAAAAGAACTAAAAATTCTGAAATTCTTCCAATAAAGAATATTTACAATAATAAAATCATCAAAATTATTTGTCGTCACAAAATTTATAGCATTCAATATAATAAATAAAGATATTATATTTTATATACCGTGATCTTCGGTTACAGAGGGTTAATAATAATACAAAAATTCTTTTTCACTCGATTCTTTACATAAATTAAAATTAATTTACTTTTAATATCGCCAAAAATCCAGGATCTTTAGAAAAGAACTAAAAATTCTGAAATTCTTCCAATAAAGAATATTTACAATAATAAAATCATCAAAATTATTTGTCGTCACAAAATTTATAGCATTCAATATAATAAATAAAGATATTATATTTTATATACCGTGATCTTCGGTTACAGAGGGTTAATAATAATACAAAAATTCTTTTTCACTCGATCCTTTACATAAATTAAAATTAATTTACTTTTAATATCGCCAAAAATCCAGGATCTTTAGAAAAGAACTAAAAATTCTGAAATTCTTCCAATAAAGAATATTTACAATAATAAAAACATCAAAATTATTTGTCGTCACAATATTAGCAGCATTCGATCTAATTAATAAACATATTGTTACGTATATCGTGATTTTAGATCATGAAGGGTTAATATAATACAAAAATTCCTTTTTACTCGATTCTGTACACAAATTAAAATTGATTCGTTTTTAATATCGCCAAAAATCCTCGATTAAAAATGTCTAGAAAAGAAACTGAAAATTTTGAAATTCTTCGAATAAAGAATATTTGCAATAATAGAAATACCAAAATTATTTTTCGTCGCGATATTCGCAACAGTTGATCTAATAAATGAAGATATTGATACGTATATCGTGATCTTAGATCATGGAGGGTTAATATAATACAAAAATTCCTTCTCACTCGATTCTGTGCAAAAATTAAAATTGATTCTCTTTTATACATCACTAAGAACCCTCGATCAAAAATCTCTAAAAACAAACTAAGACTAACTTTCTTTCTACATGAAAAAATCCTCGATAAATGGCCTCTAGGATCGAACTAAAATCGAATATTCTTCATGTCAAAAAATTCCCCATCGATAGCCCCGAGGAACAAACTAAAATTGGCTGCTCTTTATGTCAAACGATCCTCGATCAAAAGTCTCGAAGAGCAAACTAAAATCGATTGCTCTTTATGTCAAAGAGTCCTCGATCAAAAGTTTCCCGGAACAAACTAAAATTAGCCGCTCTTTACGCTAAAGAATTCTCGATTTGCAGTCTCGAAGTCTGCGGAACAAGCTAGAACTCGTTACTCTTTATGTCAAAATATCCGGGATCTAAAATCTCGAAGAACGTGCCACAATCGACTTGCTCTTTCCATGGAAAAGTAAAATGTCTCGACGAATCGAAACTGACAGTCTCCTCGTGTCAAAAAATCCGGAAAAATGTAAAATTTTTCCTCATTACGTGATCAATAATCGCGTAACCCGGTTTAATAATAATTATTACGAACTTACCGAACTTTCAAGCTACCCCGCAGCTTATCGATAGTACGCGTGACAACAAAATTCTTCCTTTTTCCCCTATTTTTCCTATTTTCTGTTTCGCTCTGACTTCCGCGTGAAAAATGTCTTCTCGCGTTGGAAACTTCGCGGATTTCACCTATGAGAACCGGTCGGCGATAGTTGCAGGTGAATTCGGTTATTGCGTATTTAGCTTGCCCTCTCTGCAGACGTAACCGGAATTCGCGAAACAACGCCATCGTGTAACACGCTGTTTCCATGCAAACTGGCTCGCCAGTTTTCATACACCATGCATGGTGGTCGCGTTTATACGGCCACGATTGCTCATAAATTACTCAAGATTACTAAGCGGCGTGCCACTGAATCGGCTTCCCATGGCTTTAATCGCACGCGAATAATGACCATTTTTATCCGCGAATTCAATGAAATGGCACTGCGCCGCCATTATCGAGCGCGTCGATAACCAATGCTCTTTTTGCCACGCTTCCATACAACCACTCTCTGATCGCTAATTATGGCTAATCCGATGCATTAATGGATTTGATTGGCTATTTCTTTGTCCTGTTTTTGATGCGGCTTTCTTTGGAGTGACGAAATCGCGTAGAAAATGATTCCTGTTTGATCGG
>NW_016908213.1:371003-381895 GCF_001483705.2 Eufriesea mexicana | reverse complement strand
TTATAACTGGATGCATTTAGAAATCAAAATAATTAGCATTATTGTTCACAAATTATTAAATTTTATTAATGATATAGGCTTTTAATTAATAACTACTTTTCATAATAAATTAAAAATTATTTTAATAATAGTTTCATAACCAATTTCATTATTCAGATTCATAATTAACGTCCAATTCTTCAATAAATAAATATAAATTTCATTCTCTTTCATCGTCGCTTTCTGCTCTTTTTAATTCGTAGACTCGATGAATGATTTCCAAACAGTTTATCTGACTTCGCAATCTTTCCCCCTTCGACTTTTTATACCACCAAAATTGAAACATCAAACTTTCTTCCTTCCGAAACAAAACCATATTCCCCATTCCAGCAATAACAATTTATCAATAAATTAAACCATCCACTGTTTCATGCCTCCATTTTATTAACACATTGTTAACCGGTGACGAATTAACTCGTCATTGCACTTGCATTATCTATTTCAATTTATGAAACCTAGGGCGATATAAATTATTGTATATGAAAGTGATTTTGAAGATTGAATTACAAAATAATAGCCAGTGACATGACATAGTTTCTGTCTAAAATTGCCGGTCAACTAGTGAAAGTGAATGGACAAGATGAAAACCCATTAGGAAAACGTAATCCACTAATGAGTGTGCAATATTTTTGATTACTGAAGGGGAAGGGGTAGTTTGAAGAAAAATTAGGGAAAGCATGGGATGATCCTCTAAAAAGAAGAGTGTTGTATGAAGCTTGTAAAGTCATAAGGAGAGTCGTTTAAAGTTGTTTTGTGTTCCCCTTTCTTTATATATATAAAAGACAACACAAAACAATTCTAAACGACTATATATATATTGAAGAAAAAACGATAAATTTACTCGAATAAATATTATTAAAAATTGATAAGTTAATAATTTTTTATTTAATAATAAACCAGTAATTAATGGATATCAATGAATAAATCTAGAAATAATTGAAAATATATATATCACTGTTTAACCAACCGCTTTCTTTTTAAAATATTATTTAAATACAATAATATGCATAGTTACTACAAATATTAAACCCTCAGTAATGTCAGGATGACACCATTGTCGTGTATTAATTTTTCCACATGATATTCAAAAATGCAAACGTTCTATTTCTAACCTCAACCAAACTGATTAACCCTCTGCACTCGAGAGGTGACTCTCAGTCGGCATTTAATCAGATTCTAAAGATCGACGTTAATTAATATATCAAATTTACAATTACCCAAGGATACGTGGAATTTCGAAATAAAATAATTCTACGTCTTGATTTGCATATGATTTCTCATTTACCGTTTTAAAAATATCGTCGACTCTATGACAGAAAGTCTTCGAATTACTATTTTTCTGTAACGAAAAAGTCGTCGAGTGCAAAAGATTAATAAACAAACTTCTTACTTCTGATACAAAGACTTGCTATCAAACAATCTGCACCAAACCAACGAATTGCTATATCCATTTCACTTTGTATAGGTTTCTGATTAAAACTTTTAATCGTATTAACAATTTCGACTGTTATCGTGGTGAGCGAATAATTTTACATAAATACCAACCCCGTTAGGAGAACCAGATTCACCAATTATTTCCATCAATTTAGAAAAGATAAAAAAAGGAAAAACTTCTTTCAAAAGACTATTCGACGCCACTAAAGCGAAAACTCGTAGGTACGCCAACAATCGAAGGAAGACTCGTCTGAAAAGCCCGTTTAACTCTGCGCCCTCTGTTTTTTATAAAAATCACTTTCCCTTTCCGCGATTGTCCCGGGAAAATCGTATTACCTCCGCGGAGAAATTTCCCTATTATTCTGGGGAACCGCGCGGGCCAACGTCGATAAACCGTTGCGCGATTGTGCGCGTGTTGGCCCCGGCACGGGCGTCGGGGTTGGTGCAGCTCGTTAAAAAATAAAAGCACGGCGAAGGGCGGGAAGGGCGGCGACGGCGAAACGGATCTTTGTCATTTTTTCTTCCGTTCTGTCCACGGTGCCGGCGTTTGTCGAAGGAAGCATGCTAGCCGGAGAGACGTCGGGAGGAAAGAATGGCGGAAAAGAAAGGGGTCGACGCGGAGAGAAAAAGCGGAGGAGACTCGGTTCAAGGCAAATGCAATCCTCGATATTAGATTCCCTGTTCGCTCTCTATTCCGGATCGACCGGTCTTTCTTTTCACGTTCTTCCTCGCGTCGTTTCGCTGATTGCCCGCTCGCCGGTTTCGCCCGAGAATTATCTCCCCTGTAACCGCCCCCGGGAAACTTTCCACCCCTGTTCACCGCCCTGTGTTTCTCCGCCGAGGAAAGAGCGTGTGGAGAAAGCGTAACGGGGTAAGGAAGAGGAGATAGGAAGAGATAGCACGCGGCGGAAAGCCGCGTGGAGAAAGAAGATAAACGAGTGGATGAACGAGCGTGCGAACGAGAGGGAGAGAAGGAAAGAGAGAGAGTTTGCGGCCAGACAGAGTATGGGTACAGAGGCATCCCTTAGCACGTGAACTTTTTAATGTTTCCAACGGCGGTACAGGAAGCGACCTCGAGTGGCGGGACTAAGTATCTTGGCGGGCCTGGCCGGAAATTGAGCCGCGTGGCCGCTGTAAAAGAGGACCGAACTGGAAGGCTAAGAAATGTACTGTGCGTTGCATGAGAGAAGTCATCTCGTTCGGTTGCGTGGCAAGAGGGATATTCCACTTGCTCCGCCTATACTCTTGTTGGTAATGTAGAGTCACACAGTCTCTACTCGCTGGAGAGTACCTCGGAATACTCAGATTCACTGCAGTCTGTATTTTCTATTCGATTCTCAATAACGCGTAACTCTCGCAATCACAACTCTCGGTCTCGACTCTCTCATGGACTACCTCGACTCTCTAATGACTATCTCAAAACTCTACTCTATCTTCCAGAGCGGGCCCTTTTAAGCCCGTCTGGAAGGCAAAAGCCTCCCCCGAAGGAGGAGAAAGCTCCCTCCACGTAACGCTCTTGGGTGGAAGGGATTCCTTCTTCGGGTTAGGCTCTCCGAAGGGTCACCCACGCGGGGACCCTTCCCGAGAGGTGCCCACGGACGCGTCACCCCCGGTTTACAATGGGGAAAACCGGGGTTGAGCGAGGCTTCCTCGCATGGCCTGGTCCCAACTTCCCCAGACTCGTCTGGCCGCCAGACGCTAACCGGGCCTCTATACCTGGGGAAGTCAAAAAATATCCTACAGTAATACCCACTCTTCTGTGACACTGCCAAAACTACTATCTCCGAGTTCGATAACGTGTTACGTTAACATAGGCGTAAGATATCCGCGAAAGAATTATATCTCAGAGTTAACTTACAATGAATTGGAAGCACTACCACGCTTTGGGATGAGTCTACGCTGTTGCATCTATTTTCTGCGTTTGTCTCACTCTGTCTCGTTGCTTCGTTCGCTTTCTTTGTCACATGGTGTTCTATGACCGGACTAATAGGAAGGGATCAATTCTGCCAATAAGGGAAGCGTTTTACTCTACTTCTGCCATGATGTTAGAATGGTTGGGCTGGTGGGGATTCGGTCCTACAACTTCCTCGGACGACTTCTCTCGTGCAACGCATAGTAGTTCGTTTCGGTAACAGTCACGGTGATTACCGAAACCGACGGATTCCTTCGTGTTATCGGTCTGCTTGGTCGGCGACAGGGGTGAAGTGGGTGTTCAAGGGGGATGGTTGAAGCAGATTTATTGGCTGGTCGTTTGTTGCTCGAAGATTGTTTAGCGATAGTACGCGGAATTAATTTCGGGTGAAATGAGCTATCTTGATATGTATAGTATTGACTTTCGTCCAAAAGCTTAGCCACCTTTAGATTGAAATTGCAGTACGTGGATTAGAAGATTGTTTTTCGTTCGAAAATTCATAAGTATACAAATTTGCCGGGAATATTATAAACATAATTAATCGTAACTTTTGTATAAATTGTAATTGTAATTATTTTGGATGTCTTCATTATCTACAAATCGAATCAGCAGTGTTATTATTTAACATATACTTTAACATTATAGTATATGTCAGGACTTAATAAAAGTTTTACAAAAGTGATAACTCTTGACTAATCCTTTTGTATTAGTTTGAGGACATTGGTAGGAGAGATGTTTTTGGAGAGGTGGTTTTGGATATGTCGTGATTGATGAAACAACGTGAAAAATGGGAAAATGTATTTGTGTGCATAGAGGGTTGATTTATAAAATGATTTTTAAAGATGTCATAATTCTTTTCCTTTTTTCCTATTTTTATTTTCGGTGCAGACGTTCTAGAAATTTTAAGGACAATTTGGGTATTTTTAATTGAATGTTATATATTTATATAAAATTAAAAAACTTGGACAAAATATTGTTGCTATATATTAATATGTGAGATGAGCAAAAAGTGTAATAAAAATGTGATATAATCGTGGAAGCTTGGATATTTTGATATTATATTGTGATTGTGAATTTTAAAATATTGTAAACAATTTTGGTGTGTTATCTGTGGGTAATTGATATCCTTTGTCGGTTAAATTCAATTTTGAATTGGACGTAATTGAATAACATATGATGTACTGCAATATTATTTAACTTTGTTGATATTTCGGAATAATTTTTCCATTTAAAAATTCACCGATTTGTAATATAGCTTTGAATTTTAAATTTCTCATAACATTTCCAATTATATTTAATCATTTTTTATTTCGATAGCATTCGATAATTACGTAAAATCGGGTAATAGCAATTATTTATCGATGTACACACATATATACACGATGTGCCTGTGTATATTTCACTTTTAATAAATTTGTTCGAAAACTTGATGAGAAATATTGAATTTTCCGAAATAAATATGACGAACGTGTATGAAATATGCAATATACTCTCGAATATGTTCTTCAAAAATTTGGCCAAATATGCAAGGTAATTACTGCGTGGTTAAAAACTCTCAGAAATAAATATTTCCAGGTTCCAATTTATTACCAATTTTTGATGTTTATACATGGATTTTTATAACTTCTGAATATCATAGTTAAATGTCGGATTACAGAATATATCCCACACTCTAAGTAATTAAAATGTTAATTATTTTTAATCGTTATCGTAATTGGATAATTATATAATTAATTTACTGAAGTAAGAATTATATATCTCTAATGTTTGAAATTCTAATATGCGAAGAACAATAATAAATTGGAAATAATGCATATTTAAATTTCTTTCGATTTTTGCATATGCAAATTTGTCAGTATACAGACTCGGAAAGCAATCTAGCGCAACAGAATATTTACATGTGTGGCATATTACGTTGCTAGGGTATAAGGGAAAGTTCGTCTTCCTGTGTAAACTCTTAACTTTGAATTTACCTTTGAGTTCCTTTACGTTCCTTTACGTGATCGGAAACTTCATTAAAATTAAATTGCTAGACATGCAAGATTGCATGTCATCAATCTTCTGCCAGAGGTAAAGCGAAGTAGTAGTTAACAATAGGGAGACGAGATGAGATTATCGCTGCTTGTTTGTTACTTGATAATTGGATTAGCCTTAATAACAGTTACGCGAAGCCTCACGTCGTTATAGCGTTTCGATATTTACATATAGATAGTAATCACTTATTAATTATGCTACTTTACATTCAGCCCTTAATCCTCGATCGTATTAATCCATTTGATAAGGAAAATTCAAAGCAAATTCGAATTTTATTTGTTCGAGTAATGAAAGAAATTATCGGAGAATTAAATGACAATTATTTTCTTCCGAAAGAATGACTCGGTTACTGATATATCGATTGATACGATTTAATTATTTTTCAATCGCAGGTAAACTAATCATTTGGCTGAAATTTTAATTCATTCTGTGGTATTCATTTTTAGGATATTTAATACTAATTCGCACTTTATACTTTACTTACAGTATAATAATGTATTTAATATAAAAATATATTATTATATATTATTTATATTAATTGTGTAAAACACAGAAGAATAAGGATTAAAAAGTGTTTTAGAATTTATATATCTATAAATTTATAAATTAATATTATTTTATGTTCTGTACCTTGTAAGAAATATTGCAATATTCTTCACAATACAAGTACATAACAAAACTCAAAATCTAGGATTCCAAAATACAATTTACAATAATTCTATACTCCATATCTCACGTAATAAATACCACTATAGTTAATACCTATCTTATTACGCAAAACATTATTTTATATTCTATACTTTACAAGAAATATTGCAATATTCTTCATTATTCAATAAAACTCAAAATCTAGTATTCCAAAATAAAATTTACAGTAACTCTATACTCCATATCTCACATAATAAATACCACTGTCATAATTACATGTTTTATTATATAAAACATATTATTTTATATTCTATACCTTGCAAGAAATATTGCAATTCCCTTCACTATGCAAGTATGTAATAAAATTCGAAATCTAGTATTCCAAAATACAATTTACAGTAACTCTATACTCCATATCACACGTAATAAATACCACTATCATTATTACCTATTTTATTATACAAAACATATTTTATATTCTATACTTTGCAAGAAATATTGCAATATTCTTCGCAATAAATAATAATAAATAATATTCTTCACAATAAATAATAATAAAACTCAAAAACTAGGATTCCAAAATAAAATTTACAATAATTCTATACTCCATACCTCACGTAATAAATACCACTATAGTTAATACCTATTTTACTATACAAAATATGGAATAAAAATTAATAGGAAATTCTTCAAAATTAAATAACTCAATTCAGGATGTCTCAAGTCGTCTACCATCCAAGGATATTAATTAAAAAACCAAAATTTCTCCCTCTCCATTTTTCTCTTTTTTGTTCCTTTTTTTGCCTACAAATCCGGGACTGGAAATGCTCGCTAGCAGGATAGAGAACAGCGTGGAATTTTCCATCGAATTTCGGACTTATTTCCATGGAAGGCCTTTTATTACCCGGCTAGCGGCGTTTACAGGGGCCGAGTGCAACGCGATCCGCAAATTGTCACGCGTTTTCGGTCGCAGTTCAATTACACAGACGGTCGCCGGATGACAAAAGTCGGGTTTTCCATCTGGAACTTCCTCTGCCCATTTCCGGCCGGCCTAACGCACCGAACGAAAGCCCTCGCTCTGGCCCTCGTCAACTTTATGACGGCTTTTCGAAAATCCCCGCGCGATTTTACGATTTATCCAGCGATAGCCAGACGTAAACGTGCCAGGCCACTTAGAAATTTTACAACTCGCGTGAAACGTGAGCCACAACACCAGATACGAAAGCGCATCGTTGAAAGTCGACCCGGTCAGCCCTCTGCCGCCATTTTCCTTCGTTTTCTCTTTCACCATGCTTGTCAGTGAATTCTATACAAAATACAAAAATATTCACGCTAAATTAGCAAATCGAATGACTGGTGAAACAGGCAATAAAAACAAAAGAATCTCGAAGAAAATGGAGTAAAACGAAGTATTGAAAAATTATTAAAAAGACATTGAATTTCAAATTTTTAATGAAAAATTGAGAAACATAGATCGTGATGGGTTTAGTGTTACTTATTAATTATGTACACGTACATTGAACTAAATTTTTCGTGCATTTTTCTCAAGAAGGAAGCTTCCAGTCCAATTTTGTCATTTTTGATTTTTGTTTCCTTTACAGTCATGGCCCTCCTCCCTGATACTTTGTATAATATTAATTTTGGGTCACCCAGTACTTATTGCTAAATTATTACCGTATTGTAATCTGTTTTGAAAGTAATAAGACTAAGTATTCAACGATTATATTTTTATTTTCTTGATATTCTTTTATTTTTGCCAATTTAAAAATAAAGTAATTTCTCATTTTACTATTATCATGCGATTTAAGTGGTACGAGTAATGACAACTCCGCCTTCGTAACTATATTTTCTATTTTTCAATGGGATTTAAAAGCAAGCTTGGATTATTCTCCATTAATTCCAGCGAATCGCGTGAATTATTGTGGTGGCGTTTGCGTGTGTTTTGACTTCTGATTGTTTATTATATTAGCCGGTTAAAATAACTCGCGGAAGTTGTAACTAGATCTCCCGCGTTCCGCGAAACATGGTAATTGGATTTGATCAGTATTTGCCAGTTTTAGGTGAAACGTGGTTAATTATTCTGGTAAATTTCGAATATACCTTTGAGCTAGTAAATTCCGTGAAATTGCAGGAATGATACGGTTTAAATACGCGTAAACGTGTGTTTCGAAGATATCTGTCCGGGTCACATTCCATGGTAATTCGAGGCCTAATCGATTTCCTTTAAATTATAATTAATTATTGGTAATTATTCAGATTGGTTAAGTATCTTTAGAATAATTCGCTAATAACATCATTGAAAATTGTTTTCCTTTAAATTATAATTAATTATTGGTAATTATTCAGATTGGTTAATTATCTTTAGAATAATTCGCTAATAACATCATTAAGAAAATTCGAGATTTCTTTATTATCATTCGAAAAACAATATTAGTATATCGTACATACATTAGTCCCAAAATATTAGATTCTTCAAAAAGTTTTTAATCCACATCCTACAATATTTATTAACCAAGTGTATGTCAATACGACAAGAAAATACATCGTAATTCAGAATGGCTTTACGATCATTTATTCCTTTGAAGGAACGTTTACATTAATTTCCACTTACTCGATATACAATACCCTTAGTTAGCATAGAATTAAATAATTGAAAACTGCAATAATAAAATCAACACAGGCCTTTTCTTTCCTTCAAAAAGTTTTTAATCCATATTCTACAATATTTATTAACCAAGTGTATGTCAATACCAAAAAATAATACATCGCAATCGAATTCACTATAGCTTTAGGATCATTTATTCTTTTGAAACAGCGTTTACATTAACCCCCACTCACTTCATGCACAATACCCTTGGTTAGCAGAGAATTAAATAATTGAAAACTGCAATAATAAAATCAACACAGGCCTTTTCTTTCCTTCAAAAAGTTTTTAATCCATATTCTACAATATTTATTAACTAAGTGTATGTCAATACCAAAAAATAATACATCGCAATCGAATTCACTATAGTTTTAGGATCATTTATTCTTTTGAAACAGCGTTTACATTAACCCCCACTCACTTCATACACAATACCCTTGGTTAGCAGAGAATTAAATAATTGAAAACTGCAGCAATAAAAATAACCAATTTTACCATTATTATCACCGTCCAGAAGAATCTGGATAAAATATTATTCGAAACAGAAACCAAGCTGAATTTTCAAAAAAATCCCATCCCCTGCAATAATTTGTATACAAGATATGCGATAAAATATATTATTATAATACACACCGGCATACTTTCGCGAATCCTATCATCCGGATACCGCGGAATAATGAAAAGGAACGTAACGATATGGGCAATAATCCCGGGAAAGAATTTGCAGAGCTGCCAATCCCTTGTCGATCGTTCCATTGCGTGTTATAATTCCGGCGTAGTTATAAAACCGTGCACGCTTGAAAGGAATTACAAGCAGAAATTGTTCGATTGAAGTTTCGTGGTACGGGACGCTGTCAAATCGGGAGGGCGAATAAAATGCAAACAGAAGAGCGGCAGGCCGTTTAATCGAGCCCGCCGGGAGGAAGGATTGAGAGAAGGAAGGGAAAAACGTAACGGAAAAGTAACCGATATCGTACGTGGAAATAAAACGTGGTCGCACGTCGATTGATTCGTTTATTGAACACCCGTCTGTCGCAGACTTCGGTTTGCCCAATTATCCGATATGTCGCTCCGGCCCGATACTTCGCGTCTCTAGACGGTTTTGTTGCCTCTAACGAGCTTCGTGTAAGTGTCCCTACTGTTTTTCGATAACTAACATCGATCTCGTGGTACTTGTAATAACCTCGAATAAATTTATATAATAAGCAAAATTATATTTAATTTTGTAAATTTAACTTAAAGTGAGTCGAAAATATTTAAGGATGGAGAAATATAATAGGTGGTCAGTTTCAGGGATTTTCAGCACCGATTTTTTGATAATTAACACTAGATTTACGGATTGAGCCAATTTAACTTATTAAAAATTTGATTGCTATTGTAGAGACATAGGTGGTGGTTAAATAATAATATTTATTAGTAATAAAATAATAATACAATATGTGGTGACGATAAAGTCTACGAATATAGATAGATCAACTATTGCAACTACAACTATAACCAAAGATTACAGCTTGATTGCACAATACAAATACAACTAAACGACTAACAACTTATACTTCTTTCTATACAACTCCGTTTTAAGGACTCCTCAAAATTGTCCCAACATAACTGTTCGCTTCACGCCCATGCATCCCTATTTAACCATACACTCTATCTTCTTTCATACCCATGCTCTCTTTCCCAATCACGATTTCCCACGCACTCCTTACAGCCTTGTAAGGAGGCAGTAGAAAATTAATAAATTCCCAAGGTTTTCTAATTAATTCATGAACATTTATAGCTGCACAGCAAAATTGAAATTATAGGCAACATTCATATACAGTATTTAATTTAATAATTACTACCCACATAAGCAATGGGTTTCGTATTTTCTGTAGTAAATAAGATTGATACAGAAAAGTATTTTTCTTGCATAATATTTTTATTATTCTGTAATAAATATATACTAGTATAAGAAAGCGTAAAAAATAAATTATTTTATTAACAAATTTTATTTACAACTTTTTCATAGACGAAAAATGAACACAATTAAAAATAGATTAAAAGACGACCAACTATGGGACGAGAGTCGAACTACGGTCCATTACCACAGGAATATTCATCTATCGCTTTTAGACCACGACTGCACTCGTAAAATGATGGAAATAAATCTGTAATTAAGGAAGCGATGAAACTTTAATC
>NW_016908213.1:360018-362781 GCF_001483705.2 Eufriesea mexicana | reverse complement strand
CACGCGGGCCCCTTATATAGCGGCGGCCGGCCGAAGATCAGCGATAATTTCCGAACTTTACCGATTCCTTTAAAAGTTACTTTTTAGCTATAATGACTAATAATTTATTAACTTTTTTGACTTTTATCGTTAATATACTTTGCAAACTATTTGTTATCAACAATTTTAATTTGTTATTAGCAATATATTTAATGATTTATTAACTTTTTCTAAGTTATGGATACATCTTAACACGAATATGTTGTTTGTTTAAGTAAGACCCAATAGTTTATTAACTTTTTGGCTTTTATCGTTAATATACGTTGCAAAATATTTGTTATTATCAATTTTAATTTATTATTAACTATAAGTGTAGAAATTTTTCAGCTTTATGCAAATTTTGCACAAATACGTTATATATACTAGTAATAGCCTATAATTTAGTAATTTTGCCACTTGCACTATAAATTTACGTTGTGAATAATTTGTTATTAACAATAAGTGTATTAATTAATAAATCTTTTCGAAATTATAGGCACATTTTAACATTAGTATGATATTTGTCAAGTAATAACCGAAAATTTTTTTTATTACGAAATTTTGATTACAATTGTTTATTTACAATGAAAAATGAAAAAACTATCAATCCTATGGGACGGGAATCGAACGCCGGTCCTCCACTATAGCAATTCTCGATCGTCGGCGTTGCGATACAATTTAACTTGAAACACATTAGAAAGGAATGTGTAATTAAGAAAGTAATAAAACTTTAATCGCAAATATCTCAAAAACTATTGAGTAGTTGCGGCTATAATGATACATTTTCTTAAACTTCATAACTATATCTACAAATTTGCAAAGTTTCAACTAAATCGGTGGTCCGAAGGACTTGTACTCTCCTTGTTAGATCTAGGGGACCTCTAGTTAGTATCTGACTGTCAGATGGGCCGTAGGAGGGCCGATGGGCCAAGCCGCGTGAGGTGATCTCGCGCGACCCCCGTTTTCCCCGGCATAAACCTACGGCGATGCGGCCGCAGTCACCTGCGGGAAGGGGGGTGGGTGAGCAAACGAAGATAGATCCAGATGCTGGGTGATGCCATCCAGATAAAGATTCCTCTCATAATTAATTTGTAAGAGATTTTTAGACTTTATTATGGTGCGATGGCCGAAGTGTTCCTGTAGGGTCCGAGGTCACTTCTCGCGCAAGGTCCTCGCGAGGGTGACCCCTTCGGAGGGGCTAACTCGGAGGTAGGAGTCTCCTCCATCCTTGACCTTGAGCGTCAAAATGTATTTCAAAAACAGAGTTTAAATGCAAAAAATATTTTCGATGAATTTTTTAATAATAAATCTTTCATTATTTAATTTAATTTAAAATTATTTTCTTTGCAGTAAGCCTAAATTTTCTTCTACGAGTCAAATTGGCTCGCTTCGGTAAAATACCGAATTGAAAAATAGATTTTGGGTGATAAATTGGATGGTAAAATTAGGTTTAAATAATTAGAGATGACGGTCTGATAATACAGTTCCCGTGGAACGAGCAAGGGGTGTATGGGAATAGAGGGTTAGCGATTATTCAGCAATAATGTTATCGTGCGACGAAATTTGGTTTAAGTATTTGGAGATAGTATTACGATGACAGAGTTCACGTGAAATGGACGAAGAGTGTTCGAGAATGGAGGAGTAGATGATTTAGGTGAGCGATTTTCCGCACTAATTTTCTGCTAATTATTCGGAATGGCGTCGTAATGATAGAGTTCGCGATTTGAGAGCAGAAGCTCGTTAAATTATCGAATGTATGTTACCACATAGTGCGTTAAATTATCTACAGCCCTTATAATACTCCGCAAATTGGAAAAAGAATTTTATGTAATCCAAATTCGCGAAAGAAATTGCGAATTAATATTTCGTGATTAAAGTGTCGATTACTCCGTTGAAATTGCATAATAAATTAAAATTTTTGTATATTTTCTGCAACCCCTGTGGACGAACTTATCAACGTCATAGGGTTCTGGAATGCCAAAAAAATAAAATTAGTATCGCAGGAACGTGCACGAAGCTTAAAGAGGAGTCAAGTGGAGACACCGAGTATATATTTTCGTGCGTGTGTAGAGACGAGTGCTCTTAAGGATGGTTAATGCATAAGAGGAGAATTTTGGTGAATGTAGTAAGCAGGAGCATCGGTGGAGTGTTGGAGAGAACAGCTGGTTGAAGCTGTTCCCGGAGTCGAAAATGTAAATTTGATAACGAGGGAAGGCATGGAAATTCGCAAAAATAATACTGTATATCGTCAATAGGTCGCCCGCAATTGGCGACGGTTAATGACGAACCAAATTTCTTGAGGAACTTGTGTTTTTAGTGGACTGTATATTTTGTAATAATTCCGGTTAACTCTTCTGAACTCTTCGAATGTTATTTGCTGACTGACTGGTACTGACCTAACTAACTTGTGCGATGCACGATCTTTCGGAGCCCATGGTTTCCAAAGGGAAATCGGTTTTCCCATTGGTGGTTGACAGGACCGAGGGTGGGCCCTCGGTCCGCGAATCAGATGCCCCCAAAGAAGGGAGGACCGTCTTCCGCGACCAGGTCTGCCGGTGGAGGAAGCCTCTCCCTCAAAGGGGGTTGCTGGTGGGTCACCCGCACATTCGTGATCCTTCCTGAAGGACCCGTTACTTTATGGCTCCGAAAGTCGCGACATCGCACATGGCCTGGTCCCTTTCTTTGCGGGCCTATTGCCAGCCAAATCCTAAGTGCTGTTGCCTGCTTTCTAACATTAATAGCTAA
>NW_016908213.1:351841-358310 GCF_001483705.2 Eufriesea mexicana | reverse complement strand
TAACTCTTCTGAACTCTTCGAATGTTATTTGCTGACTGACTGGTACTGACCTAACTAACTTGTGCGATGCACGATCTTTCGGAGCCCATGGTTTCCAAAGGGAAATCGGTTTTCCCATTGGTGGTTGACAGGACCGAGGGTGGGCCCTCGGTCCGCGAATCAGATGCCCCCAAAGAAGGGAGGACCGTCTTCCGCGACCAGGTCTGCCGGTGGAGGAAGCCTCTCCCTCAAAGGGGGTTGCTGGTGGGTCACCCGCACATTCGTGATCCTTCCTGAAGGACCCGTTACTTTATGGCTCCGAAAGTCGCGACATCGCACATGGCCTGGTCCCTTTCTTTGCGGGCCTATTGCCAGCCAAATCCTAAGTGCTGTTGCCTGCTTTCTAACATTAATAGCTAAAGAATGCCTCGTGTCCGGTGACCCGAGGGAAATAAAGAATTGTTTGAAAATGCATTGAAAATGAAGATAGAAAGGACACGGAACTTGAACTAAAACGGCAATTAGAATCTGGCTGCCAGAAGACCCTAACGGTCTTCTGGGTCTGTTCTAAACAAAGGGCCGAATGAAATACCGGCACGACATTCCAAGGTTTAACGAACACCGTCGAGTTCCACGCGATCATCCAACACGTATTTGCTAATTCTAAAATTCGACTCTCGTAAAAATAAAATATCAGAAATATCACTGTCACCCTTTTCGAATAAACCGGTATTAAAATTGATATTTTCGAAAATAAATTTCGCTGTTTATATAAATTCGTAGAAATATGTAAACACAGAAGTAATATAAACTCGAATAATTATTCCGAGTGTTTTTAATAATTGTAAGTGTCCATACGATAAATAAAAGTGGTATCAAAATTTATTCTGCTTTCTCCCCAAATAAAATATGATACAGGGTATTGAAAATTCCAGCTTTAGGAAACCGTGCTGATGTGAAAAATATTTTTCAAGAATATCGTGTCGCAGAAAAACTGTCACGATTCTTATAGTTTTCCTCGTCTTCAAATCCTATTTACCCTGGAATCGTTAGAAACGAATGCCCGAGTAAAAACGCGAGAGATTAACCGAAATAAGCGGAGGAGAAAATTCGGGGCGTAATATTTTTCGGGGAAAACAGAGGCTGACGGAAGGAACGAGGTCTGGCAAAGGGAAGGAAAATCTCCGTGAGACGGCAGGGATTCCTTCGAATTTCTTGATGCAACTTGACTTTCTGATTTTCCTCTTTATTCAACCCCCGAGCTTCTCAATCTTAGCCCCACCCCTGCTGCCTTACAGCTGTCTCACCTTGCAGCTTGCAGCACCTTTATATTATTCTTATAGAAGATGCAAGATGCAGGCAGCGGCTCAGCTTGGATATTGCATTAGATCGTCTATACTAGACAGCTCAGGCTGACACTGTATCTCCGTGTGTACACGTGTACACGTGTTGCGTACACCGGCACGTAACAAGCATAGAGAACGTGTCATGAATCAGTGTTGCGGACTCGCGTTCGCGTTATATGAAAAAGGGCGTAGAGGTAAAGGTTGCATTACTGTCGGGTCGACGTAACAGGATAATTGGATTTTCCGAATAATACGTTACTCGTCGATGATTATTATCGTTTATTCTCGCCGGGGTTTGCATCGCCCTTTTGCGTATAACGTTGTAGAACGCTACTGTCCCTGAAATTTATGTCATTTCGCAGATCGAGCGACGTTACTTTGCGACAAATGGGGTACGAGGCTCCGAGACTCGAGGATTTGGTGAATGACTGAGTGGAGAGATATAGTGAAAGTTATTACGGATTGTTTGAAGAGATAGGAAATTTGGGAATTCGAAGATTCGTAGATTAAAAGTGGGGAAATTCCAGGATTCGTAGATTAAAAATTGAGAAATTACAGGATTTGTAGATTAAAAGTGGGGAAATTCCAGGATTCGTAGATTAAAAATTGAGAAATTTCAGGATTTGTAGATTAAAAATTGTAAAAGTTTAGGATTCGAAGATACATGTAGAAATCCTAAATTTTCTACTTTTCGAATGTCGGGATATTCAAAAATTCTTGACTTGAGATTTGGGACTTTTAATATTCGAAAATTTGGAAGTCTTTTAATCCCAAAATTCGGATATTTTCGCATTTGATAAATAGGAAACGAAGGGGTTTCGAAATTCAGAAACTTAGGTATTTGAAAATTTGGAAAGGAAGGAGTTTCGAAATTCAGAAACTTAGGCATTTGAAAATTCGAAAATTCAAAAATTCGGAATTTTGGAAATCTGAAAAATCAGAAATTTACATGTTTGGAACTCCAAGATTCGAAAATAAATGTAAAAATCCTGAATATTCCACTTTCAAATATCGCTTTATTGAAAAATCCTTGACTCAAAATTTGAGACTTCTAATATTCGAAAATTCGAATATCTTTTAATCCCAAAATTCGGATATTTTCGCATGTGAAAAATGCGGAAACGCCAGAGTTTCGAAATACAGAAATCTAAGTATTAGAAAATTCGAAAATTCAAGAATTTTTAAAATTTGTAAATTTATAAATTTGGAAGACCTGTAATTTAAATAAAAATTTGCAACTTCGCTAATTCGAAACTTAAAGAATTCGGAGATCCAAGATACTCGGGTACCTTCCAATTTAATACCCTTAAAAGCCTCGAAATGTTCCCCCCTTATATTTATACAAAACGCTGTGAAATATTTTTCCCGAGCTTTAGCTTTCTGCAAAAGTGTGTGTTAAATATTTAAGCAAGACGTCTTTTGCAGTCCGGCCATTGGAAATGAATCTAAGCGGGGTGGTGGGCCACGTGGTGCAGGGGACGAAGATCTTGCTTCAGTGCACCGTGCGAGCAGCCAGACCTGCCGCGAACATCACCTGGCAGAACGGGACCGAGTACCTGAACGAGAGTAACGACAGATTCGAGATGTTCGAGACGAAAGTACAAGAGAACGTGAGTACTTTTGGAGAGCTTGCGAGCGACTGCTGTTGCAAAATTAACGCGGAAACACCAATACGCTGTCTTTTATTCTCTTCGTTAACGACACGAGTGTCTCTTCTAGGGTACGAAACTTTCAGAGAAACGACCTTGTTATTCCTAAAGACGTAATTCGCTGATAAAGTGACAACCAGGGAAGATGTATCGAACATTTGCGAATAACACATGTAAACTGACTAAATTGCAGAAATTGACGATAATTTCAGAATAAAATAGATTAACCCTTTGCACTCTAGAGGGGCGACCCTCAGTCGCCATATAATCGAATTGTAAAAATCGATATTAATTAATATATCGAATTTAAAATTACGATACGACGCCTGGAATGTCGAAGAAAAATAATTCTATTTACTTCTTAATTTTTATACGATTTCTTATTTACTCTTTCAAAAATATCCTCGACTTTATGCCGGAAAGTTTTCGAATTGCTATTTTTCTGTTACCAAAAATTGGCCGAGTGCAAAGTGTTAAAGCTACATCAAAGATTCAGCAAGAATTTGAATTTGGTTAAACGTTAGCTAATTAAATACCGAATTTATTACTGAACGGTTAAAAAATATTAATGAGAAGATATAAAATAATATTTTTATGTTTCTTTATTAAAATGGCTATGAAAATAAGTTAGGACGTATATTTCGTTCCGTGATACGAAAATTCGCGTTTGAATGAATTAAAAATTTAATTAGGACACTGGTACAAACTCCATTTAATTTTTTGCTACTTTGCAGGAATTATTTTTATGATATCATAACGTAAACGAATGCAATACAGAAGAAGTAATAAATTCGTTTGCCCCTTTCCTTTAGGCTTTTTATTTCAACCATCTCCATAATTACTGACGTATTCGCGAAATTTTTAGTAGCATTTGCAGCGCGTAATTCTATCCTACGTATATAACTATCTGCACAGCACGATTTCAATTTCGTTTAAAATTAATCCCTATGAAATTCAAGTTATTTGAAAAATTCCTTTGTTAAATTTATAAATACCTTTATAACAAGTAGGTGAAAAATGATATCCCAATCGGTCGAATTTCTCTGAAATAACGATACATTTTATTTTCTTTTTCCGTGGTCGTCCGAAAAATTAATTTTGTGTGATTGTAATTGTGTTTGTCGAACGATGTCGAAGTTACGCTGTTACATCGTTTCAGAAATTTCCCAACAAAGTTTCTCGCACGAAGTTTTGTCTTTTATCGGGCGTGCAAGCAGCGAAGTCGCGTTTAACGCGTCTGGACGTCAGCTCGAACGCATATTTTAAGTAACAAAGTGCCCATACTCGCTATGCAAGCCGACTTGATGTCTCTTGCAGCTAGTTCACGAGCAATAAACTACTTCGGCCGACGAATAAACAGAATTCGCAGTTGGTAATACTTGGAGCGAGAAAGCAATTATTCAAATGCAGAATGCTTTGCGCGAATTTCGGCTCGTGATTCCTTCTGATCGTTCGCCCCGAATTAATTCGATTAGTCGCGACTTCGGGTCGTTTGTTCAAGTTATTCGCGTTATTTTTCATTTCTGATTTCTATTGATCCTTAACCACTTGCGCTACGATTTAACTCTTTGCACTCGGTGACTTTTTCGTTACAGGAAATTAGTAATTCGAAGACTTTCTGTCATAAATTCGACGATATTTCTAACACGGTAAATAAAAAATCGTATGAAAATAAAGACGTAGAATTATTTTACTTTCTGCCATAAATTCGACGATATTTCTAACACGGTAAATAAAAAATCGTATGCAAATTAAGACGTAGAATTATTTTACTTCGGTATTCCACGCATCGTTGGGTAATTGTAAATTTCATATATTAATTAATATCCACCTTCAGAATTTGATTAAATGGTGACTGAGAGGCGTCATTCGAGTGCAAAGGGTTAAATTTCGGTTGCCGTGCTGCGCTCTACAATATAATATGCGATAAGGCGTTACATTGAAGGCGCACCTCGTCTGGGGACTAACTGTTAGCCGACGTGACTGACACGTCGTTTTAGTTTCTGCGACAAATGCCTATCGACGTGGTATACACGTCGCTGACGGTTTTGGAACAAAAGCATTTCGACGTGCGTGGCACGTCTTTACAGCGAAAGTGGTTAAAAAATGGCCGCGTGACACTTCCTGCACTCTCGAATGCAATTTACAAACTCGTCGATTCGATTATCGATCTCGACTTGGGTCGAAATCTTCGAAGCTTTTATCGACACTTACTGGTACCTAGAAAAATCAGTTTAACGATGTATAAACGTTAAACGAGAAATATTGGAGAATTTTTTGAAGCATTTTACGGGAGAATAGTTTAAAATTGTATTTTGTATATTTTTCAAAAATGGATATTTAATTTTGGATGAAAATATATTGCTTCGTTAGGTGGTCAAGCAAGCAAATCGTACTTTACCATGATAATGCCATGTCACGTGCTCAGCATCGCATGATGACTCGTCAGAAAATCGCGAAACTAGGCTGAAAAATTCTGTCGGGTTCACTATATTTCTCAGACTTACAAGGAGAGTGCAAGTCCTTTGGATCGTAGATTTAACTGAAACTTTGCAGATTTGTAGATTAGTCGTTCAGTTCAAGAAAATATATCCTTATAAGGGCAACTGCTTGATAGTTTTCGAGATATTATAATTATCAAATGGCGACTGAAAGGCACCTCTCGAGTGCAAAGGGTTAATAATTGGAAAATAAAATCGAATATATATGTCAACCATTTTAGTGAAAAATTGATTATGATTATGAAATGTTCAATAATTGGATACTTTGGGGATCAGTATACTAATGAAAAAGTTCTTTGTGGTTGCAATTATTCGCAAGCCAATAACTTAGAATATTATTATGAAAACCAGTAATTGATACCCAAGATTTGACTCAGAAATAAGACCTACCACGATACCAATCAAGTAAATAACATTAATCGATAAATTACACGATCGGGATGTTTAGAATAATCCATTTGGGAACTCAGGAAGAGCTTCGAAATTCGAAAGGAAATTATCTTTTTACGCTTTTTGACGTTTAAGATCTTCGAGATATTAGGGGATCAGGGGCTAAATGCTAGACTAGATAGCAGACACACGTAGCGGAACATGAAACTGGTCTTTCATGCGATGAAGTTACTCGATCGACCAATCGCTAATATATTAAATAGTAGTTTGATATCACGAGGCAAACATGGTACGATCGTTTTCACCCACGAGCAGGGTTTTGGTATAACGAATTTAATCAATTTTACTTCATTACACCTGCTACCCGCCAGGCAATCACAGAAATTGAACCATCCCTCACATGATATGTTCTTAGATTATTGTTATTATAATATTATGAATATTCTAACTTAGTATCTTTTCAGTTGATACAGGTGTTGAGATTATGATTTCCAATATACGGTTCTAATTATTTCTATAAATACGAATTATTTTATAATTATTATATAATAATTTATATAAATATCTTTGACAAAATTATTATTGATCTCTATCGTGAAAGAAA
>NW_016908213.1:322928-351583 GCF_001483705.2 Eufriesea mexicana | reverse complement strand
AATTATTTAATAATTATTATATAATTATTTATATAAATACCTTTGGCAATTATTATTCATCTCTATCGTGAAGGAAATATAACTATACAGGATAATGTTTCGCCTAAATATCATGAAATTAATTTATCTAAACTAATTAATCTAAAACTAATTTATTTATCTCAAAGGATATTTTGCATATAATTCATTCTCACGATTTTAATTATTATCTGACACCACATTTACTATATACATATGCATTACAGTTGCACGTTCTCCCCTAATTATAATGACACAAAAGGTATTGTAATTTAATTTATTCGCATCCATTTTATATATTATATATTATATAATTTTATATTTCAATCGCGTTACGTTAGTTATTACCTGTATACACTGTAGTTTCTATGAATTATGCATACGTACACATTATTTAGACAGATCGTTGCTCGTTACAGATCTAAGTCAAGCAACCCAACATTGTTACCGTATAATTCACAGTATAAACAAGTACCTGCATCTAGACCTTTGGCCACACACTCGCACTTACACCACGGACCCAGAAGACCTTTCCGCTTCGCTTTTCGAGCGAGCGAAATTTCAGGCAATCGGCCGACGATTATTCATAGAACGATACGAAATCGGGTATCACTTGTCGCGTATGAAAAAGTGATTTTACAGATGAATACGGTGTTCCAGGCTTGTCGCATCGGAAAATCATTATGCGTCATCTCGCGTTGCGCGTCGCTGTAATAACGCGAGCACAAGTATACGTACGCTCGCCGCCATCATAAATCCATTATGGCAATATCCGTGGCTATAAAGTCGCTTCAACTTTAGATGGCTGAATAAGAAATCGTATCACCTTACTTAGTCGACCAGCTTTCCCTTTTTTCTCTCTCTCTTACTCTTCTTCTCTGTTTTCCCTCCTTTCTATCCTTTCTCCTCTATTGAGGAGGAAGATCGTGGTAGCGACCCCCTATTACGAGTAATTGCCTCCTAAATTTTCAAAGGGTGGAACGAGATTGTGCGCCAGGTAGACCCTCTTTTTTCGAGGTAATTAACGAATTACAAAATTCGCCATTTATTTCTGAGAAGACACGATGCTCTATCCTACGGACCAGAGGTGGTGATGTGGGGTTTAAGCACATTCGTGTAACTAAAGTTTTATCAAATGTCCTCTGAACTGTGCAAAAGTGTCGAATAATCTTCGAATTTTTAATCGTATATAGCAAAATTCGAAAATTGAGATGGAGTAATAATTTATTATTAATTAAATTACAGTAAAGGGTCTTTTGTCATAAGTGCTTATTCAGAGTGCCTCTGTCGATGAACATGATAGATAATCAGTGGTTGGAAATTGATTGGACAGTGGAATTTTCTTAATTTATTGAAAGCGTGTAAATATTTTTGGCAGAATTAATTTCGAGTTTAATTAAGACAGGAGCATAGTTATATGTAGCAATTCATTTTCATTATGTCAGTAATTAATATTGTCTATATTTAAATACATTTTACAGATTGATAATTTTAATGTAAATATTATATTAAAATTTGCAGATAATCAATGAATATTGATTTTTGCAATAAACATTGCAAAATATTTCGCTAATTCGTGGAATCAGGCATTTCGAAAATAAACACGAGGCAATCGTGATATTATATTAGCGTGAAATTTCTGAGATTAAAAATTAGAGGGAAAAATTTGATTAACGAGCAGTGCTTATGACCTGATTTTAAATCGAATTGACAGGAATACAGTGAAAAGGGAATGGATAAATTAGGGTACGCGAGAATCATTAATCATTGCCAAAAAGCAATCAAGGAACCGACTATCTGGGAAAATTTCAACCGATGATCTCGAAACCAATAATTGATTACACATTTGCATATAATAAACGATCCACTGTGGGTAATCAATGAACCCAAAATGGTGGCTGCACTCTGAATTCCCAGCAACGTTTCCATCGTTTTCGAAAGCTGGTTAAGTGAAAGCTATCAAGTGACTCGCGATATGAAATAATTTTGTAAAGTCCTGTAAATTTGTACACGAAGAGGCTGAATACTGCTGTAACCATTGGGCATTATACCCCATAATCTATTTATTAAATACAGTTTCATTTCTGATGAATACCGTCAACTCTCAAAGCGTAATCGTACATGAAACAAAATTGGATATTTATTCTCATAAGCAATCCCGTGTCAAATTAAACATTTCATCCCATTTCGTCCCATTTCATCTGCGATGGGCAGCTTTTGGGAGCAAAACACGTTCACAAAATCAATACCACTCTGCAAAATCATCCCCTACTGAAAAATTCAACGGAATAAAGAAAAGGAAAAATAAAAATTAAAAAAAAATGGAAAAAGAAGAAGAAAACAGGAAGAAATTTATAATATAAAAATTTGAATTAATTCGAATATTTATAATTTGAATATTTAGAGATGCATGGAGCAGAAGTTTGCTATTAGAGTATTACTAAAGAATGCAGTCGAATGGGATCACGAGTGACGCTTACTCTGCAGTGTTAAATTGAACATTATGAAAATAAAAATTTGAAACAAGTGTCGAGGCAGAGGGTTGAATTTAGAGTCTCAGAAATACATGGCGGAAATGAACGTTAGAGGTTAGGCCGCGAAGGAAGAGCACATGGCCACTCTAGGTTTCAGGTAGACGCGTGCGAATGTGCCCTGAAAACGTCTGCCAAGTTTTCCTACATCGAATCAAAGAGAATATAAAGTAAAGAAGGGGAGAATACGCGTGTGTTGTTACTTCGCATTTTTCTCCTACCTTTTTAATATAGCATTTTTGGGACTGACATATTTTTCACTCGCGAAACATGCTGACATCGTTTTGATGCAAAGCTCTCTGTGTAATTTGTTTTATCTCAATGAAAGAAATCGACATTTTTCTTCCCATACTTAACTTGTTTCATCAATTATGATCGATCATTTGATTTCATATCGTTCCTTATAGATTCTTATATGAAAAATGATCCTGTCTGCAGAATATTAATATTGTCAAAAGCAATTTGATGTTTCTAGTAACTACAAAAAGCAGAAATCTGAAATATATAATTTTTATTAGTTTAGTGATTCTGATGCTAATACCATCACTGTATTTGATATTAAATATACAATATAGAAATTTAAACTCGTGACTGTGCTAGTAATCAAATGAATATTTTCAATAAAAATATTATCCATATTTCTACCTTATCATCTTCCGGATATGTCAATATAAAAATATGTCAGTGGAGATCTGGATCTCTAGATCTCTTCTAGATCTGGGGTGTCCAATTTTCCAGCTTCCCTAGGCCACATTGGAAGAAGTCGAGTTATCTTGGGCCACACAGAATTTACCTAATACTAACAATAGTTGATGATCAAAAAAAAAAAAAGAAAACATAAAATATGTAATTAATATATTTGATTAATTTAAACTTTATTAATTTATGATTTTTTTATCACAAAGACAGCAACGTGGAATTAATCTGACACTATTTTATACATCTTTATTTGACATTTTATATATAAAATTGAGCCAGGTTAAATATATCTCGATGAAAATCCCTGAAATTGAAACTACCACAGAATTTAATAGAGAACTTGGAAATTAAAGATCGTAGAGAAATGGAATAATTCGTTGGCACAGACGTGGTTTACCTCGAGTCCAAAGTTAACGAGCAGTTAATCCGTGCAGCAGGGTCGCGATTCGCATTATCGCGATTATAGATTTGCATTTCTAACGCTTGTCATTTCGCCTGTACTCCGCCACCCTGCCTCTCTCTCTCGCCGCGGTATCATAATTAGCATTGTTTACCGAGTAGCTGATTATGGCACCAGTGACGTAACGATCGAATCGTACGGCGGCGGTGTACGTGGCAACAGACAGAATTTACATAGAGCCAAGTAATTACACGCCGCAAATGCTCGCCGATGCAAACGAGCCGCGGCTTGTACGCGAGATTAAGTGGATCCGCTTGGACAGCTCCGATCCTCTTCGTTTCCGCTCGTCTTCGACGCTGGCCGCGAATTTATGGCGCGAAAGGCGCGAGCGATTCGTCTTCCCCGGTTTAGAGTGCATATAAACGCGTTGAACACGGCCAGTGGCTGATATTTTCCTTTTATTTCCCTTTATTTTCCTTTTTACTCGAGCTTCTCCCGCTCGCTTCCGGTCCCTGTGATAGAGATGTTTTTAAAAAGTGGAAAGTTGCCCGCTCTGCGTTCGTGCGAGTATTGTAGTAGCTTTTCCGTGCTTTTGTATGGAACACCGTGGCTTCTCGGGAGTTTTAAACTTGTTACGTTTAAGCTTGTAAATTTTGAGGATTCGAGTTCAGACTCGAGTTCTCTGAGGCTTGGAAATTCATTGGGATTAGGTTTCGGGGTGTGAGAAATTATGAGGAAGTTTGTGTAACGCGCATCGAAAAACATAACTTTGTTACGCTTGTTACAGCAAACGATACTGAAAATCTTTCTCGCTCTAAAACGATTCTACGTAAATATAAGTCATATATAGGTATATTTTTTAATCCTTTGCACTCGACCATTTTTTGACTAAAGAAGAGTCGGAGTTCAAAAATTTTCTGCTACAAAGCTGATTATTTTGAGCAGTAAATAAAAAATTGTATAATAATTAACACGTAAAATTATTTAATTTCGATATCTCGCACACTGTTACGTTATTTTAAATTTGAAATATTAATTAATGTAGATGTTCGAAATTTTATCAAATGGTGACTGAAAGGCACCTCTCGAGTACAAAGGGTTAATTATTTCTGTGGATAGAAATGGACACCAATATCCTCTACGTTTCTTAACAGTTAACACAGTATATTTAGATAAATCTGTTCTTTGGAAGAAATAACAACAATGGATTCGATGGGCCCATTTTTCATATCCAAGTCAACTATCGAAACTTAAAATCGTACTTTCGAAGATTGAAAGTTTAAAACGTTATCTGCACATTGGCCAATAAAAAAGAAAGTTAATTCATCGCGAGTCATAAATACAGGAAAAATGAACGGAAAATTAAAATCTATTCTTTGAAGCGAATAACAACAATGGATTCGATGGGCCCATTTTTCATATCGAAGTCAACTATCGAAACTTAAAATCGTACTTTCGAAGATTGAAAGCTTAAAACGTGATCTGCACATTGGCCAATAAAAAAGAAAGTTAATTCATCGCGAGTCATAGATACAAAAAAAATGAATGGAAAATTAAAATCTATTCTTTGAAGCGAATAACAACAATGGATTCGATGGGCCCATTTTTCATATCGAAGTCAACTATCGAAACTTAAAATCGTACTTTCGAAGATTGAAAGCTTAAAACGTGATCTGCACATTGGCCAATAAAAAAGAAAGTTAATTCATCGCGAGTCATAGATACAAAAAAAATGAATGGAAAATTAAAATCTATTTTTTGAAACGAATAGCAACAGTGGATTCGATGGGCTCATTTTTCATATCGAAGTCAACTATCGAAACTTAAAATCATACTGTCAAAGATTGAATATAGCTTGATCTCGTGGATAGAAATGGACAGCAATATCTTCAATGTTTTTTAAGCATTAACACATTAGGTTTATAAGATTTTCCTCCCTTATTTATGTAAAAAAATTAGCTCACCACGATGTTAGTCGAGAATGTCAATATAATTGAATTTTTCAGTCAAATCTCATTAGATTTGTAATGGCTATAACAGTTCAATAGGATTTTCCTCTCTTATTTATGTAAAAAAATTAGCTCACCACGATGTTAGTCGAAAATGTCAATATAATTGAATTTTTCAGTATTTTTTTAGTACATTTGGATAAAAATATTTAAATAATGAAAACAACTCGCAATAAACTATTTTAGACAAAAATTTGAGTGACACTTTTTAGAAAATTCTTCTCTCTCTCTCTCGCTTATTAATCGTTACATACCCATGTTTCCTCCTTATATTATATTTATTATATTGTATTTATATTATCGCAAATGAGTTTCACCTACTCAATTTCATTCGCATTCACACATATAAAACCAATACTTACAATTTCCAATATTTCCAATATTTTATTTTCCTACTTTGTTATGTTCCGAATTAACCTTAGAAATAGTAGCCTTTGGTCTCCAGTTGGATATGACAAAAATGCGATTTCTTATATATTATAATATTCTTTGCATATAGTAAGCTGAGGCTTCGCGATATCGAATTTGCCAAATTTTTATAATTTAAGGTTTCATATAATAATTAGGAAACGCGTAACTTCCAATTGTGTACAGTAGTTTCATTTCACGTGGTTTCTAAATTCGTCACATTTACTCTTCCAGATTTTTAAATCCTGTCATATGCGACTTTCTAAAATTTGAAAACCCCGCTGCAGGTTAAATCAACGTTTCAGATTTAAAATACTATACAAACTTAATCTTATACGCTGGGATATTAACTCTGGCATTTATTTATTTAACGAATTGTCGTTATTTTTACTTACTCCTCCTCGTCCCTATTTTCCCGGAGTAATTAATCGCTTCGTGGAGCCAGAGAGATTCTCCACGGAGTTATTCAGCCGGCAGTTTCCCCTGAAAGAAATCCTGTTTAAGATGCTCTTGGCGTTTAAAAAAATCGCTGGAATCCAAGAAACGAGGGCATAAAACTCCTTTTATAAGCGTTACGGCCATTCCCGACGGCAGATTCTTGATCGTTGTTACCAACTAGGGGTAAGTTTTAATTAACTGTAACTGGTAATTGAATTAGACCGCGTCTGCATCTACATCACGCGGCGCCTCCCACTTGAAAACTCGCATTATTGATTCTGCTACGTAACAACGCTCGTATCGGTACGCCACGTTTCGTTTTCATGGTTTTTACGAGCGACGCGACATCAGTATCGACATGTTATCAGAGAAACAATGAGACTTCCACGTTGTGGCCTGCCTTGTGTCTCTATCAATGAGTGAACTCCGTGAAATATCTCTATTTTCAGTACCTTCGACGTAAGTCTGTTAAAAAGAATATATAATTCCCCGAATCGAAAGGAATCGAAAGTCAGAAGGGTTTGATACGTTGAAAAATTATAATTTAAATGTCCCGAACAGTATTCTGACAGATTCTTAATATTTTAGAAGCGATTTTAACTGCACTTTGACTGCCACGCATATTTTAATAAATTTTTCATCAAATTATAATAATAATCAATTATTTTAATAAATTATCGTAATAAAATTTTCATTATACTTGAGGTATATAATGATGAATTATTAACACGTTTTCCTACGATATGTCATTACATCGTCAATCCATAAGTAATTAGCTTGATTAGAGTAGTTATCACACCGTGTACCATTTATCAGTTCGACTGTGAAAGTCAGTCAGTTCGAAAATTTTCGATTTGTAAAAAGAACTAGAAGAGTAGTGACATTTTGCAGCATTTGCATTCGATTGCCCGAATAAACCATTTTTATGCGTCCCTTGCTTTAAAGTCAACCATTACAAGTAATTAATAATTATTTTATATATAACAATTAAACAAATTTATGCACCTTGTTCTATACTGCATTTTGTATAATGCCTCATTCTCTCAGTGGAAATGTATTTTTCGGAATTAAATTTGTCATGAAACATGTTTTCAGCATAAATGATATACGTGGAACGAAACGTGTTAAACAATGTGGCAAAAAAAAAAATGGAAAGAATGGAGAAAATTATTAATATTTTCAATTAAAAGTTTTCTATTTATTTAATTGTTGTTCAAATTTTCAAGAAATGGTTATAATAAAACAAATATGAATTTAAAAAATTAATATCGTAGGATGCTAGTGATCACTATGGCCTCACTGAGGAGACAAGCACCGGTCACTGGTGACCATCATGGCAGTCAAAATGTTAAAATTGTTTTAAATTTTTCGTTGCTGGATAAAAGTCATAATATTTTCAAGGAGTGAATTTGAATTTAATTTTTTACTTTTAACGCCTCAAATTCACTTTCGATATCTTCCTGTACTGATTTCGCTCTACAGTAGGAATATTTGGTTTTCAAAATAAAAATTTAATAATAAATACTAGTAATGCTTCCTGTTCACAAAGAGTCATGTACACAATCGAATATGAAAATTTTCCATGAAAACGAAAGATAAGAAATTTTCTCGGACCTTGAGATATTCGAGGTTCCATTCTTTCGAGGAAACGCTTTTAATTCTGGCAAAAAATCCAATTATCCACACACGTGCATACGAGAACGAAGGAAATCAGCGGAATCGAGTCGCGTCGCATCAGCACTATGATCCAGAGATGAATGGAGTTTTATTCCCGTAGATTCCCTGTCATTTATCGCTTCTTTCATGCGATTCGTGCCGGTGTATCGGCGATGTCGCTCAAAGGATCAGCCGCAGATCGCGCGAGGATTGATTAATTCATTGTTCACCGGTGGTACCGGGGTCTTGCTTCTAACGAAGGAAGAATTTTTCCCTCGTGGGTAGACGAATGGTGGAACAATCGAGATCGTGCAGCACGAGCAGCCGCGAGATAATTAAACTGAATGCCACGCGCGGTCACTCTGATATTCCTTTGTTCCCCTTTTCCCTCCTTTTGTTCCTCGGGTTTGCGTTCGATGCAACAACAAACGCGGCTTTTGCTTCGAATTTCGAAGAAATACGAAGCCGCGGTTTTTCCATATTCCGATTTTTACCTCGAAATGAAACTTTCGTGGAATATCGTTTCTGGCTGGGTATAGTAGGCGAATTGTTTTTAAAATAATTGCACGCCTCGGTAGAATGAAGCTACAGGTGTGTTACGAGATCGATAGGTCGCTGGTTTGTTTTAAGCGATGGATTTGAACGAATTTTGTGAACCCTGGGAAGAATTTTAGAGCAGACTTTGATAAATGTACTTGTGTTTTCAGACACAGCGAGGAGAAGGCGAAGTTAATATCAGTCGAATGTGGTTTTTACTGGGAATTTTTTAAATTAAATAGAATTTGATTCTTTAAGGAGAAACTAGAAATCATAGTACTTTAAAAAACAGAGAAATAAATTAACGAGGTTTAGTTTTTAAAATCTTCCAGTTCCAAAAAGGCAAAGCAAGAAGGTACGAAAACTTTATAATTAATTTCAAGAACAAAATAATAGTTATAATTAATGTATAATATAATTAATTTATTAATGTTAACTGTTTCTCCTAATCCTTAAATATTTTCTGTTCACTCGCTCATTTTAAGCATAGTATATTGTATCTTTTATCGGCCAACAACTCTAGATGACTCTATATTATATTATTATTTTTCTTGTTACCAAAGTATTATTACCTGTAAAAAAAAAGAAAAAAAAATAATTATACTTGAGCTTCAAAATCAATTTCGTCCAAATATATTTCCAAATTTTAATTTCAGAAATATCATAAAGAATATGATATAGAAGAGAATAAATACCTTAAATTTAATTTTAATAACAAAAGAAGGAATAATAAAAATTATAAATAAAAATCCTTCAAAGAGATCATAGTATCTCAAAAAACATAGAAATAAATTAACTAGGTTTGGATTTTAAAATTCTACATCTTTCCATTCCAAAAAGACAAAGCAATAAGGTAAAAATCCTTCATAATTAATTTCAAGAACAAAATAATAGTAATAATAAATTAAAATTAAGCTTCGAAATCAATTTCGTTCAGATAAACATCCAAATTTTAGTTTTAGAAATATTATACAAAATATCATACAAAATAAATACCTTAAGTATACAACACCTGCCCATGGAATAAATATCTTAAATTTAATTTTAATAACAAAGGAAGGAATAATAAAAATAATTAAAATCAAGTTTCCAAAATATAAGAAACCCATCTGCCACATAAATAAATCTATATTTCACACTCGTCGCTCAAACAGAAAATTTCCCATACCCAGCAGGGCCGTATGACACTATACTAGCACCCATACCTAAACAAAAATCGATGGGATGCACACTCCTCGAAAAGAAAATTCACGTAGCTAACTGAAAATCGAATTTCGCGTTACATGCAAATTACGATTTAGCACATCGGTGTTTTCCCTGAACAAACCAAGTTCCCGTCGTCTCAATGCGATACTCGGTGTTCTCTGTTCGCAGGAGGATGGCACGTCGGAGTCCACGAGTTACCTGGCTTTCACGGCTTCTGTGTACGACAACGGAAGAACGTTCAAGTGCTACGCCGAGAACTCGGTCACGCGTTCGGAGGACATGAAGCCGATGAAAGTGTCAACGACCATCGAAGTTTTATGTAAGTGAAGCATAATTCTCATCGTATTCTTGCCCTCTGGCCGCGTAAAGAACGCGTGCGCGGCCACCCTCCTCGCTCAGCCCGTCGCGTACGCATAAAGTGCTCCCCAAACGAAATTTATGCTTCCCCTTTCTCTATTGACTCCCTCAAAGAGAGAGAGGCGGTTTAAGTATTTGCAAAAGGAATGCGATATGGGATCGCATAAAAGTGTAAAACCCGTTTTTTCAAGGCGAGCTTTATAAGTTTCACGTGCAGATAAAAGTGAAGATGGTAGTAAATATGCGATGTACTGGAAGGCTGAGCGTGTTCGTGGGAGAAGGTAATGATATTTTGCGAGGATAAACTTAGCGATTTAGTTTGAATAATATTTGAAAAAAGGAGGGAAGAAGATTCACTGACTTTGTATTTTCTTTTTTATTCTATTTATTAGTTGAATTTGGCAACAAATTTCTCTCTGGCACTTGTTATTTCAATTTTCTTGAACAATTCTTCGTTAGGAGAAGATCTGTGAATCTTTACGGATACATATTTAACCCTTTGCACTCGAGAGGTGACCCTCAGTCACCATTTCATAAAATTTGGAAGATCGATATTAATTAATATAACGTATTTAATGTAATTTAACAGGGTGCAAGGTATCGAAATAAACTAATTCTACAATTCTATTACTATACAATTCTTTATTTACTGCTCAAAAGTATCGTCAGTTTTCTAATAAAGAATCTTTGATTTTCTACTTTACTCTAGCCAAAATATCGTTGAGTGCAAATGGTCAATTATTAATTTATTTTGTAAAGTGTATAGAACTGAAAGTTTCGTGATATTTCGCGAGAAAAAGTTAGGAGATTTAACACTAAAATTACCAGTCTGTAATATACACTCAAATATAATGCATTCAATTGGTATTAATTAATATGATACAGTGGAAAAATGAAATAAAAATAGAATAAAAAATAAAAATGAAAATATAATGAAAATCCCCAATGGTAGAGTTACTGTAAGTCTAGTGTTAATGTAAATAATATTTAGGAAAAAGAGAAAAAATGATTTAGTGACACTTTCTTCTCATTATATTTGTTATTTATTTCTGAATTTGGAATTTTATTTTATTTTATTTTATTTTAATTCTGAATTTCGTGGTTATTTTTTGTTAATGGTATTCAATTATGCATTCAATTCGTATTAATTAATATGATATAATGGAAAAATAAAATAAAAATAGAATAAAAGATAAAATAAAAATATAATGAAAATCCTCCATGGTAGAGTTATTGTAAATCTAGAATATTTAGGAAAAAGAGAAGAAATGATTTAGTGACACTTTCTTTTTCTTATATTTATTATTTATTCCTGAATTTGGAATTTCATCTTATTTTATTTTATTTTATTTTAATTTTGAATGCCCTGGTTATTTTTTGTTAATAGTGTATTGGTGAGTCTTTCGAGATAATTTTATATTTTATTTTAAAAAATTTTAATAATTTATCTGTGATAATATTTGAGAAAAGGAGCAAAGAGGATTGAATGATTATTTAATATATTTCTCTTCGTCGTTTGTTATTTGATTTTTGTCAAATCTTTGTTGAGTAAGGTTATGATATATTAGTTACAGTTTAGGACTACGTGTTTGATTATTCATTCGAGATAGTGGATAGAACTTTGCTCCGGGGCTTTGTTCTCATTGAATTATTAATTACAGTACTAGCCACTATATTCGACTGATTTTCCAGTCTGCGTTTGTGAAGTGATGCATGATTTCGAGCAAGTTCATGCAAGCTCGTGCAAGCTCCCATTCATGGCATACCATGGTACAGTATTTAAAGCGTTGGACCCATATCGGTTATTAATTAGTATGAACACTACTTCCTATTTGGACGCTAGAAATCTATCTCACTGTAATTCTGAGGTAACGCGAGAAAGATATAATCGTAAATCATGAATGAAAAATCGATGAAATTTCGCAAATGGAATTAAAAGCTCTTATTACCGTAGAATCTCTAAATTCCATGCAAAAATTACGTATTTTGTAAATGTTTGAAATATGATTTATCATCTTCCCGTTTCCGTTATTTATCATTTCATAATTTGTAATTTAACGAACGCGAGATATATTTCGAAACACACGATGTTTTCGCGTATTAAATTTTGCATTCTCATTTTACAGTATTCTTCTTTTGTGTCTATCTATAAAACTATTAAAACCGGCGTGAATTCCTGGCATGAAGTGAAATTATAACGAGACGTATTCTATTTGACTAATAACTCCTGAAATTCGGTGTACATGGACGAAAGTACGGTTTATTTAATGGGTGCACTCTGTCACTCGTCGTGTAATAAAATCGCAAATAGCTAACGCGTTCTAGCAACCATTAAAAGGAGATATAGATTATAATAAGCGTTTAAATCTTTTAACAGGCTATTACAGCCGAATGTAATTATAATAAATGAATATCAGGGATATTGGATTATAACTTTGAACCCTTTACTCCGGATTAAGAGGACACAACACATTTCGAAATTAATAACATTCTTTTTTGTTATTTTTTTTATTTATTTTTTATTTTACAATAGTTTTTGCTATTTTTGTTTCCTGAAAATGGCCACCGTTTGATAGAAAAGAGAGAGAGGTTTGATAATGTTAGTAAAGAAATATCCTGAGAATAAATCAGTAAAAGGAAAATTAATAGAAATAACAAATAGTCTGGAATACATAAATTTTTAAAAATTCTATCTTCTAAAATATTTTTATTATAAGAGAGTATCTTGATAATGGATCAATAACGAAAGATATTAATCATTATAAGCTTGATAAAAGTATTATGTATTGATAGAATTTATATATATGTTAGTTGAGTTAATAAATTTTTTAAATTATACTCTTTGACAAGATAATCCACAAGCACATGTGATATATGAATTTGTTAAAAGTAAAAATAGTTTACATTGTTATCTTTATAAATTTTGATCTCGAGAGTAAAATATTTCAGCCAGCTGAATTTTTCTGGGCACAGATATCGTTTGTCAATTTCAAAATCTGTTTCCAATAACGTGAAACCAATGTTTCCTTTCGTGAAAGAAAGCAACCTTCGATAAATATAGCTCGAAAAAGCATTTCAAAAGGAAATCAAAGGTCCTCGTACGAAAATTTTTCCAAAACGTGGAAACTACGCAAATACAAATATCCACGATATATTTACGTACAGTACTAATACATTTTAAAAATAGTATAGTATGAAATATTAGTACGAAATGGAAAACCATAGAATAAAGAAAATAATGGAATTCAATATAAATGTTTACTATATTTATAACAAATAAATATCCAAATATAAATGTAATATAAATATAATATTCTATCATACATATTTAGATTCTTCAAAAAAATTGAAATTAATTTACAAAATTGTTCACTCAATCAATAACTAATTGCAAGTATTTAAAATTACATTAAATATAAAATTATGTTAAAATAGTTAGCAATTAAAAATTATTTTTTAAATTTCTTCATGAATAATTTATACAAAAACACAATTGCAATAATTACCAATTATTAATCTCGTAAAAATGACTCATTCTGTTCCACTAAATAACACGAATAATAGTCTCATCTTTTTTCTAATATATTCTTCCCAATCAAATAAATATTTAATATTGAACCTATAATCAACTTCTAAAAATCTCTAACCACCCCACTGTGAGTATTGATTTTATATGTGTTAGGTGAAAGATGAGAGATAAGAATAAGGTGAAATAAGTGAAACTCATTTGAGATGATATAAATATAATATTTGCGAGTAAAGTCTAATATGAATGTTATTAAGAAAATATTTAGGAAAATGTGCTAGAATAAAACAATTACGCCAGAATCGTCATAGAGTAAACATATGTTAATGAGAGTGAGTGAGAGAGAGAAAAGAATTTTCAAGATAGTGTTAAATATTAAAATATAAAATATATTAAAATAATATTTAACATTTAAATATATTAATCAATCTTTGTGTTTAAAATAGTTTATTGAGAATTGTTGCGAATATTGAAATATTATTATCTAAATATATAAATTTGTTAACTGTTAAAAAACGTGGAAGATATTGGTATTCATTTCTATCCACACTCACGATCATTAAACACTCTCGATCCATCATCGCAAGAAACTAACCTCTCTTTATCCCCCGTTCTCAGCCATTTTTACACGCGTCGTCGAGTCATACGCCCGAATCTGTCGCAAGAAAGCAAAACGTGTCGCGAAATATTCGTTCGCTGTTTAATCCCGCCCCCGGCACCCGTTGAACGCAATTAAATTGCACTAACGAGGCGCGAGCAAGATAACGATGCGTCTTCCCTTTTGTCCGGAATTTATGATATTTGCACCGTGTCACGAACGGGTATTTATATCCGGCATCGCGACGCTTTTGGGACGAGGAGAGGTGGCTCCCGGCTTCGAATCGAGAATTAACACCCTCTGTCAACGCCTGAAAATCGTTGTTGCTAAGTATTTTCATCCATTTCCCTTTCTTTCATTTTTTAGCCCGCTTTCTTTCGCGATCGTGATTACGTTCGGCGGGGGGTCGCAGGGGTGCTGTGCCCGGGGATTTCGAGGATTGTTCGGTGAAGAATTGAGGGATCAGGGCGGAGGATGACGTCGGTGAATGTTAAGCTGGGAGTAAGATTAGGCTAAAAGTGGATAAGTGAAGGTTCGACGAGGTGATTGGGAGGAATTGGAATGTTGATGAGGAGGTTGCAAATGGAACGATCGTGGGTTACTTTAACGATGACTTTTGGGGAACCAAGTAGTAGATGATTTTATATGAAGAAGTATGGCAGTGTGAATAGTTGGATGGCGACAGAAATTTATTATGCGGAGAAATGTCATTAGGCAAAATAAATTATTGTGTTTATTAAATTAAAATTATTAAATTTATGAAATTTAAATTATTAAATTTGTGTTAGTAAATTTGGTAAATTATTCTGGGAAATTAATTTAATTAAATTTAATTTTATGTATTGGGATATGTTTATCAAAGTCGAATTTCAAAGACATTTTGAAGTATTTCTGTCTTCGTATGGATCTGTATATTTTTTAATTTATATAGTTTTTTATATTTAAAGAAATAATTTCGATGACTATAGACACTCCAGGTGAGTTGAGAACAGAAATGAAGAAATAGCAATTATATTTTTGGAATTGTATATATTTATAATATTCAAACATTTTCTATTATTCAGAGTGTTTTATGAATTTATAAATTTTTATAATCTTAAAATATATGGAACAATAACATACAAATTTTCAACGAAATGACTGAATATAATTATGAAATAATGGCTAAAATAGTAGATTTTATTATATTTTATTAAAAATAGTAGAAAAAATTTTAATTAATTTTTACAATAAAATATTTTATAATACAATAGTAATAATTGTAACATAAATCAAATATAATATAAATCTCTAATAAGAATTCCAATATACGAATTACCTTATTCAATATAATTGAGTAGGAAGGGAAAGAAAATTTTCAAGCTCAAATTGTGAAAATTATTTCTTGCATTTTGGTATGAAAAAGAAAGTTTGACATTTCTCCAACTGAGATCAGCAATCGCGTAGTTTAATATCGTCGAGAACAATGGGGAAAAGACAGTCGTGAAACATCAATTTCAAAATGCAAATGCGTTATGTCGAAGCTAATTTTACATACAATCGGCGAGCGCGTAGCTCCACGTTTAATGTTGAAGCGACTACAGAATAAAGTTCAGAAATAAAGTTGGGAGATGTTAAACAAGCGAATGTTAATTTGAGAATGAAAATGCAACGTGTAGTAAATAACCCTATGCAGTTGCGGAGTAGTCGCGGTATTAAAAGGACTAAAAGATGAGTTGGAAGACAAAGAAGAGGATTGTTGAACAAGTGAACGCTAATTTTAGAATAAAGGTATAAGCCCGTGGAAAACAGTTTTGCATAGTTGTCAGAATTATGCGTTTACGTGCTGTGCAACTGATAAAACAACATTCAGCGCTTATGATAATTCGAAATTACAACGAAAAATGATCAAAATTAATTTCGCAGACAACTCGGATATTAATTTAACTTTGAAAAGCAGTAACCAAACTCAAATTTTCATATTAATTCGCTAATTTTCTCGTTGTACGTGTTCGCAGCTATCAAAGATACGTCTAATTACATTCGTGCATTTCACCAAATTTCAAATATGTTACGATTCATTCGAAAAATCGAATCGCCAGATATGCAAAGTGGCTCGCAAAAAAGAAAATGCTATTATAATATTTCAATCGATAAATTAAAAATTCTGCATTTAAAAAAAGAAACAAATTGCAAGATACACAAAAAACCTGACAATAAAAAATAAACAAATTGCAAGATACACGAAGAACCTGACAATAACAAAAAAAAAAAAGATACTACATATGTCAGGCGATAAATTAAAAATTCTACGCAAAAAGCAAAATGAATTGTGAGACATACATAGCACATCACGAAAAAAAAAAGGAAAATACTACATATGACGTTCGATAAATTAAAAATTCTATACAGAGAAACGAAACAAACTGCGAGCTACACATAGCACCCCGCAATAAAAATATTACACATTTCTGTCGATGATTAAAAAATTTTTAAACAAGAAAAAGAGCCGTATCGCGAAATATACAATGTATTCGCAATAAAAATATTGCACATTTCTGTGGATGATTAAAAATTTTTAAACAAGAAAAAGAGCCATATCACGAGATATACATCCCTCAGAAAATTCCAAAATATTTTCTACCATGAGAATAGGTAACATCGATATTAAATCTACCTACTGTAGAAAATTCCACAGCGAAGCGGATCAAAACTGAGAAAATCGCAAAACACAGGAACCCTCTGTATCCCCTCGAAACTGTCGTCGCGGCCATTGTCGTCGAAGCCGTTCGATAGAATTACTATTCTCGTACATTTGTCCCGTGGAAAGGCACGAGAAGCCGAAGGTACGATTAAAACGAAATTTTCTACGGCCTTGGGTACGACTGGTTCGCAAAAAGGATCGCAAAGAACCGCCTGTAATTTAGCGATTCGAGGGAATAAAAGCACATAACCACCTCTACGTTCCTCAGAGGAACGGATGAAGGGTGCAGGAGGATTTTTTCCCAGTGTTTGCTCAACGTCCGATATGTTCAGCTTGAAATTAAGTTACACTTCACAGGCCAGGGTTGTATATATTACTGTTTTATCGCGCCCTCTCCAATTTGCTTTCTCGCCCTTCGCACAAAGGGTATAATCGTGGATTCAATTAACCTGAATTAGATCGTTCGATGCTCATTCCACGACCGGGGCACGTAATTCCGCGAAGGAAAGGCGAAACGAACCTGATATCGAAATTTCCCAGGGCTGCTGCTCAATTTTTATTCGAATCGCGTTTTTATAGCGTTTTACAATTTTAAAATTCCCATCATTTAGAGTAATCGAAAGCTATATCCTGGTTCTTAAATGGGTACTAAAAGGAAAAATGTTTCGTTCATTTATAAATTAAACGTAAACGCGTATGTACATTTTTGGATTTACTTTTTTTAATAATTAGTGTTTTATTATATTTATTTTATTGTTACGTTATTTCTGTAGTGTTAAGTGTCAATTTGTTATAATTATTGGTTTCTAATTTTCGTACTGAAGCAGATCGTTTACGTATAAAGTAGATTGTGGTTTTGTAAGGTTAATCTACTCAGAAATTATTTTTATAAAATGGCAGTAGGTAGTATAATGTTTCTTTCGAGTTTCATTCATTTTATAATTTCATTCTTCTAATTATTATAATTTTCGTACTGAAGCAGATCGTTTACGTATAAAGTAGATTATGGTTTTGTAAAGCTAATCTATTCAGAAATTATTTTTGTAAAATGGCAGTGGTAGTATAATGTTTCTTTCGAGTTTCATTCATTTTATAATTTCATTCCTTTAATTATTATATCAATTATGAATAGCATTTGTGTTATATCGTTGTTGCGATATGATTAATGTTATTAACGTATAAATTATCAATGTATTTATTATTTAATTTTCTGAAATAGGTATATTAATATTCCGTGGAATATTGTATTAATTCAGATATCATATTCATGATTTTATTTTCGGTCAATAAATTCTGTGAAAATTTAATTTAATACTTCACTCGCATTAGAATTGGGATATTAAAATTCTTCGAATTTTATATGAAATAAAAATGAAAGACAAGACAACAAAGAGCTTTTCTTTAGTTATTTATGTTATACAATCATTTTTATATTTATATTAAACCCATAAGCATTAAATCTCCGTTTCAATCATTCGCAACCCACGTGCAATCTTAACACTGACTCCAACGCTAACTATAATACCTCTGTCGACACGATCATGTGGTACTGGTTTTCATAGAATAGGAAATATTTAGATGTTAGACCATATAGTGTTTGTATGGAAAGATGAGTGTAGCAAGTGTATATAAAAATTTTGTGTAAGCGATCTCAGCCTGAAATTTATATTACGATAATGAGTGTAGTGTGGTATGGTCTAGGTGTTTTGCATACGGCATGACTGAAGAGAGTAAAAGAGAGAGTGTGATGTCGGAGAGTATATAAATAAGAAGAGAGCATTGCGAGCTGGAAAAAAGGAGAATAAACGTTTGACTAAATTACGATCCATCGTAACAGATCCAGCCCAAAACATCTCGTAATCAGACGAATACATGCCAGCTTCTCCATTTACACTACTTTCATCCAATTATCGACACATATGTTACGCGAAAAATTGATAAAAGAATTTCTTTTTTAATAATAAAACAGGTTTATTTAATTAACATATCACACTAGATTCTTCTGAATTCTAACACGCAATCCTCTGTTCTCGACTACACACCATCTATGTGCCTCGGGCCCTTGCATCCCTATTTAAAGCCAGATCTATCTCATTCTATACACACACTCTCTCTCTCAATCATTCTACAGACATTCCTACAAAAGATTTGTCGCTATCATTTGTTTTTTCCGCGCCAAACACTCGAATCGAATCTGATCTTATATACACCGTTGTCATCTGTTCCGTCCCGGAGAGCGAGTTTATAACATAATTTTATTCCAAGACTTACACTTCTGCCAGACCTAACGGTTTATTTTATATTTTATACCGCGACTGCAATTCCGAAGGTTCGATGTGCCTCAACGCTGTTCTAGCGGATTAAGCTTATAAAGGTAAAGCAAAATTAGGTATTTTACTAGAAACCAGACGCGACAGATGGGACCCACTTGTGACAGACCCAACAAGCGACGGACGGACGGCACTTATAAATCACGTCATTGACCATCAGAAATCGGCTCCTTGACAGTTTCCTACTCCTTAGCCAAAGGTCCTTATGTCACACCCTCTGTCCAATTAAAACTCTTTACCTTTCCACCACCAGCATCTATTTTACCCAATCAGAACTAAACTAGAGAAAACACCGGGCCGAACACGACGAGACAGGACACAGAGCAAAATCGAGAAGTCAGTTCATCTTCGGCACCGATCCTTAAAACATCTAAATTACATATACAAACGCGTGTTCGAAGCGGTACTCCGTTAACGTCTACGTTATAACTATTCTACGCTTTTCTCTAAATAAACACTCTCTTATGACCACAGACATTCTGGATCATTATTAGTACAACTAGTCACGCAATATTAATTTGGCGCGTGATAAGCGTTCTTGGAAATCGAAGAGATTCTATACCGTAGGACGCTACATCGTCACTCGACGTTAAGGTGGGATAATCCTTATCTACTCCTTACAACATATATGCAACCCTGACTATAATACCTCTGTCCACACGATCGAACGCGAAACATCTCGTAAGCAGACAAAAGATTAAAACACCCGTCCCTCTCTGATCCTGCTCGCACTCAGAATCCAATAATTATTCCAACGATCCCCTTTCATCTGCCAGACGTACCTTTGGTATCTCTCAATTGCACGAGCCAGACGAAAGATTCCGTCATAACGATGCGCGGAGGACAAGACGGATAGCCGAGCGTCTGGTCGGTGTTTCCAGTTAGGTCTCTCGCTTACAGCACGTGGCAGAGTGAGGGGTAAAGTTTCGTTTCGTAGCCAGCAGGAAAACTATCCACGGATTGGAAACGGGAAACTCGCGGGGCTGGCGCGCTTCCAACTTCTCTCTCCCTTAGACGGGCCACTCTCGCGACTACGTACTTACCGGCGGGTTTTGTTTTATGCCCGGGCATTTTGTGCCGTCGCGTTTAAACATATCCCGGAACGCGGACGAAGCTTCGCCTTCCGCTTCCTACCACTCACCCCGGGCACACGCGTTATTTTAATTCCAGACGCCTCGCGGCCACGCGTATTTTTGGAGGCAGACGCGCGAAGCCTCTACACCCCCGCGTGTGGTAGCCTTTGTGTCCAATCGTCGAATGCTTGCGAATGTTTTAACATCGAATCTACCGTGGTTAAATGGCCGATTTTTAGACTTTCATTCGAAATTCCGCGTTTAGAGTTGTCTTGGTTACTGCTCGCGATTTTTCTTCCAATATACAGTAGCTTATGAAAGTATGTACACCCCTGCGTGTGGCAGCTACCACGTCTTTGTATCGAATTACCAAATGTATAACAGTGTATAGTACCGAATCTACCGTGGTTAAATGACCGATTTTGATACTTTCATTCGAAATTCCGCGTTCAGAGTTGTTGTCTTGGTCACTCCTCTCGATTTTTCTTCCAATAGCTCATGTAAATATCTACACCCCTGTGTGTGGTATTTAGAATGTCTTTGTTTCGATTAGAGTGCTTGCGAGTGTTTAATATCGAATCTATCATAAGTCTAATGACCGATTTTTTAATTTTTATTCGAAATTCCACGTTCAGAGTTGTCGTCTTGGTCACTCTTCACGATTTTTCTTCCAATGTATACTGGCGCATGAAAGTATCTACACCCCTGGGTGTGGTATTTAGCATGTCTTTGTTTCGATTAGAGTGCTTGCGAGTGTTTAATATCGAATCTATCATAAGTCAAATGACCGATTTTTTAATTTTTATTCGAAATTCCACGTTCAGAATTGTCATCTTGGTCAGTCTTTACGATTTTTCTTCCAGTGTACAGAGGCTCATGAAAGTATCTACACCCCTGTATGTAGCATCTATCATGTCTTTGTGTTCAATCGCCGAATGCCTGCGAATATTTAACATCGAATCTACTGTATTCAAAATGACTGATTTCTAAACTTTTATTCCAAATTCTGCATTCAGCATTGTCGTCTTGGTCGCTCCTCACGATTTTTCTTCCAATGTATAGTGGCTCATGAAAATATCTACACCCCCGCGTGTAGCAACTACAACGTCTTTATATCAAATTGCTGAATGCCTGTGAGTGTTTAACACTGAATCTACCGTAGCCCAAATGACCAATTTTTAAATTTTTATTCGAAATTCCGCGTTCATTGTGGAATAATAAATAATATTTATTTTTCATATCTATGAAAGCAATAGCGACCGTTGAAATACTGCCTTTCATTTATAATTTAGAGACTGATTTATATCCTTTTCCTCAATCTTGAAATGCATATATTTCTTTTCTCGTAATTAAATATTTTCCAAATAATTCACAATTTTTATAACGCTGAGTAATATATAAAAGATTCGTGGAAGCCATAAATATGACAAATATATATAAAACTCTCGAAAATAGTACTGATCGTGAGTAAATGAAAATATAAAAATTAACAGAGGAGCTATATTTCCAATAAAAAAGATACGAAATAATTAATTTTATTTCTCTTAATTTCGCGTCTCTGTTATTATATTTTCAACGAATTTTTATACTCGGAAATACGCGTGTGATTTGTTCGATATTTTCACGGAATTGTAGTTAATGTATGTAAATCGATCGCGACGAATCATTAGATCCTTGTTTCAGCGGTTATAAACGGGATAGTAAATTTCGATTCACGGTCTCCTCTCCCCTTCGTGGCAGTATATCGTTCAATTTGGCAGCTTGTTCCGTGACGTCATATTTTTCAGTTTTTCTCCTTTTTACATGACACGTGCTTCGGCATAAAACCTTGGTGAAATAAGATCCTCTCGACGCTGCTTTTTCATCTTCGTGCCGTGAGTTTCCGCATCGTTCGTGATTTTCACTGGGACGCTTTTAATTGAATTATTTCCGAGTTCTGATTAAAAAACGCAGCGATACAATTGAGCGAAACTACGTGCCCTGGCATAGGCGACGATAGCCGGCCAAAACGAATGTTGCCTTGGGAAAATTTGTACACCGACAGTGGTACTTCCGTTTTAGATTTATTATTACTTTAAAATAGCGAGTTTAAAAATTTCTCATTTTCGCCACGGTGAAATTCTTTATTTACGCTGCTTATCGTAATATATTCCGTCTATATTTCCTTTTTAATCATTTTCTCATGGACAGCGAAACGTTGGTACCGAATAATATTATTTTCCTGAAATTAGGGGGTTTTAAATTAAAAATTCTTATTAAAGCAACTTCTTCATTTCTATTTATTATTAATATATTCTGCTTCTAATTGGAATTAATTTTATCTTATACTTTTCTATAGAATATCAAAATTAATAGGAAAAGGTTGAAAATAATTACTTTTATTATTACTTTAGAATTGCGAGTTTTTAATCTGAAAATTTGTTGATTTATCGTATATTGTATATTGAGAAATGAAAATAATAAAATTTTGCACTTTACAGGCTTTGAATTAATTTTTTAAGAAAATTAAAATTGATCGAGTGATGTTATTTTTAAATTTATTGTTATTTATTTCTAAATTTTCAATTTATTATTGCTTTTAAATTTATATTAGTACATGCTTGTTTAACGTGAAAACAATTTTGTCTTTTACAGATCCGCCTATAGTGACGGTGAAGCCCGAGAATATCACTGTAAACGAAACCGACGATTTTATAGTATTTTGCGATTACAATGCTAATCCGGCCTCTCTGATAAAAGTAGTATGGTAAGTATATTTGCAATTTACCGAAGTTATGGGTGTAATTTATTTTATCAAATTTGCAGGCACAGTTTAATTCGATAATATTCCAGTGTTAATGAAGCAATAGGTATCGAGGGAAATTTTATTATTAAACGTCAGGTTCGAAATTACAATTAATTCGAAATATTGATTCTTACGTTTCGGCCAAAATTCGACTGAAACTGTAGAGAGGCGAATACATATAGCGCTTACATTGTACATAAATCGAACTGCACACGGTTGTTGGTGTTTATTAAATAGACATAGTTTATTGACTCCGTTATAGTGCATTTGAGTTTATGAAAGCGCGATGTTTAATACCATCCGCAATCGAATTAGTAATTTACAACTCCGTAATTCCGATTTACAAATACTGGAGAACAGAAATCGAGACGGTTCTACATAACGTAGTTTGATCGGTAATAATCGAATCTCCTGTTTTCGCGATTTAAACAAAATTACGTACATTTCATAATCAGGCTAATAAATTTAAATATCATATTTTAATATAAAATATATAATTATTAAATATTATTTTTAAATATCGGATAGTACATTTAAACGTCACTAATTTTAAATACCAAATACGTTAACGCATTTCGTGCATAATATTGTACTTTCCATATCATGGGAATATGTACATATGTCAAACACGTATATATATTTCATTTTCTATTCAGCTTCCACTACGCTCTTATTTTCTCATCCTAATAACATAATAAAACATAATGCATTTTCTTCGTACATACTAATATCGCAGTATTCTCACAGCTCGTTGTATCTTCTTCGAGATCATGAAAAGATTCAATTTCCATTATAATAATATATAACGAGTACTATTGACCATCTCTCGTTAACATTCGAAATGAATATTTAAGAGTGGATATTTAAGAAATAAAGGCACTATTTCGTGTTAATCGAAGGGTGTATTTGGGCCCTGGTACCTATTTGGGGGCCTGGTACAGAAGGCACGGTGTCTCGTCATGGAAAAGCTCTGTCCCATGATATCTAGTCGCAAACAAACTGTCTTTTTCAAAGGCTAGCCCAAACATTCGACATAATTCGCGTGTCTGCAAGTCATGGATCGCTGGCCATAAAAATATTGTGAGGCTCCCATCTTTCCACGGAGGTTATGTTGAAGTTTTGTGATTCCTATGGTGCTGCAATTTGCTATCCTGGTGGTCGTCCCGCCATGATAGGTAGCAGGTAAAAGGACGCGAGGAAGGGGTGCCTTTCGTCCTGGGCCTGTTAGTGGACTCGTCAGTAAGGCTTCCTAGCAGACCCTGCCTTAAAGAGGGGTACTTAGGTAACATAGGAACTTATATTTATGAGATTCGAGAATTCATCGAAGGCTTGCGAAAAATCTCGAACCCCCATTTCTTATTTAGCAGTGGAGGTGTGAACGTTGAAATAAAATATAAATAATTGGAAAAAATAATTATGTGGGGATCCTATTCCTATAGGGTTATTATGTTATCTTGTGGTTCCTACGGCACTGCCGTTTGGTATCCTAATGGCCGTGTGGCCATGATAGGTAGCAGAAAGAAGGACGCGAGGTAGGGATGCCTTTCGTCCTGGGCCTGTTAATGGACTCGTCAGTAAGGCTTCCTAGCAGACCCTGCCTTAAAGAGGGGTACTTAGGTAACATAGGAACTTATATTTATGAGATTCGAGAATTCATCGAAGGCTTGCGAAAAATCTCGAACCCCCATTTCTTATTTAGCAGTGGAGGTGTGAACGTTGAAATAAAATATAAATAATTGGAAAAAATAATTATGTGGGGATCCTATTCCTATAGGGTTATTATGTTATCTTGTGGTTCCTACGGCACTGCCGTTTGGTATCCTAATGGCCGTCTGGCCATGATAGGTAGCAGGTAAAAGGACGCGAGGAAGGGATGCCTTTCGTCGTGGGCCTGCTAGTGGACTCGTCAGTAAGGCTTCCTAGCAAGCCCTGCCTTAGACGGGAAATACTTGGATAGCATAGGAACTTGTATTTATGGAAGTCGAGGATTCATCGAAGACTTGCGAAAAACCTCGAATCCCCGTTTCTTATTTAGCACTGAGGGTGTGAACGTTGGTCCTTACAATATAAACCAGCCCCCATCGACTCGGGACCCTCGATATCTCTATAAGTGGAAATACCTCAGCTTTTCTTTTCCACATTAACGGATACGTTCCTACGTTCACGCATCTTTGAAGACATCTAAACCCGAATAAAATATGAAAATCACGTCTAAATACCCCGCAGAAGTTCAATCACAAACGGTTGCAAAAATTGATCAGCGAGCAGGGCGCCTTTAAAAACATAAATCTGGCGCATCTATAAGCGCGAGCACAAATAATCCATTGAATTTATCGACGCGAAGGCCATTAAAATGGAGGCAGCAGCAAATTTAGCGCTTTTATCCCGCCGTTTACCGCACGGATCAGCTCGGAACAGCCTCGGCCATTCGCGCGCTCTTTCTCCAGCTCAGGGTAATGGCGAAAGCAGGGCGCGCGGCGTCTATGGTGTACTACCGCGATAGAAATTGATAAAACGCGCTCGAACACAAATTGAAGAGAGGAAAAAAGCAGCGAGAGGGGGAAAAAGCAGGAATTTATGTTGCCTGTCTTTACCACGTGGTCTCCTGAATCAACGTAAATCTATGTTTTTCATTCTTCAGATGTTGACACGTTCTCTCTTTCTCGTGAACGATTTCGCTCGTTTATCAAGCTTGCTACTTCCGAACTACCACGAAGAACTTCAGTCGCTTTACGGTACCTCTTCGTCAGATCGATACTGCGTTCTTCTTGCGGGGAAAAACGGAGATAAAAATAGAAATAAAGATAGGCATAAAAATGGCGGGATAAAATAAATGAACGAAAGAGGAGGGAGGAATTCGTGAGCGGGTAATTTAATAAGGAATTATGACAGAAGGGTAAATTTTTCCACGTTCAACGCGTATTGAATTAGTCTCGCTGTGAATAGAGTAATTGTTTGAGAACTTTATCGAGAATTTTTATTAGTCTGTTACCTTTTCCCCGAGCTTCCATGGTCTACAATTTCCACTATCCTCGTTTCTCCTTTATTTTACAGCTGATATTTAGAGCTGGTATGAAGTATTTTGATTGATCTCGTTCTTCGTTTCGTCACAGAAAATGGAAGAAAGGAAGTACAAAACGCATTGAAAATGCCGTGTAAAAGAAGAGAGTTAGGCATGAATCGTGTGATAAATCGCGAAACTGTCCGGCCCACGAAGCATTATTTTTCAACTTTCGTGTATACATTTTCTTTTAAAATCCGTCGTAAATCTTCTCAACTTGTTCAAAGGTACATCGGTTCCGCGAGAAGATATAATATATCAATTCGATGTATCAAAATAGTTTCCCTTTTTTTCAGCTATATTCTTCCCTCTCGTTTTACATTCTTTCTTCCCTTTTTCTTCGATTACGCTTTATTCCCAGGAATACTAGCGATTGATACTAATTCAATTTTTATATTTTTCTCTTCTTTTACTTTTTTTAAGATCCTATTTTTACGTGGCGATTTTCCTTCCTCGACGGAGTTTCGTTTATTACCGTTGAAATTTTTGTTTATTATTTATTTATTAAGAGACGATTAAATTTCGGTTTAATTCTTCGATTTTTGTGTATGATTTATGCGATGTGGTGGTGTGTCTTGATAAACTTTCCGTTTAAATAGGTACACTGATTTAATTCTTAATTACGTAGTTTGACACGACGCAAAATTACTCGATGGCACAGAATTACTGTCACTCTCCATTCCATTTAATTACTACGCCTATGTATCTTCCACGCAATATACACTTACATATTTTACCTCTATTCCTCTATTTCACTTCTGCAATCTTCTTCATTCCCTTCAGCATTGTTAATCGGACATTTCAAAATAGATCCAGTCAAAAATTTCTATTATAATGTTTTACAATAATAATAATATTATTTTGAACCAGATTTATTTTTATTACTTTCCGAGTAGTACATACATTTGAAATTCTTCAAATGTTAATTTTCTAGGCTACAATTAGTCGTTAAAAACCAGCTGTTAAAAGTGACAGAAAAGTGGAGTGTCTGACATTAAAGTATAAAATAGGAGTATATAGTCATTGTCAAATTGTTGACTGTCACACATTCAAAATTGTCGAGTTCTTACACTCCAATAGTTTTCCAAAATTTGTATCCTGTGACTGAAACATCTAGAATTAATCACTTGCCGTATTTTGACGAGTCTGACTCGTGATGAAGATTTTGGCCCAAACAGGAATATCACGAGTCAGACTCGTGAACAGAAAGTCGGCCCAAACATGAGTATCACGAATCAGACTCGTGAACAGAATATTTTTCTAAATATAATTGTGAAACTGTCATTTATTATTAAATATAACATATTTATAATATTTATAGAAGGAAAAAGAATTACAGTTTACTTCCACAACAGTAATATCGCGTAGTAAATAGTATATACTAAAATTGACTTATTTAATTTAATAATATAGTAAAATTGACTATATCACACGTATTTATATTTCGCCTCGTATTCTTTCGAGCTAAATGGGAAGGGGTGAAACAGTCTTCGAATTTATCAACTTCTTCGACCATAACTAGAGAAACTCTACAGTCTAGACTGTCAGCAGTCCCAGCACCCAAACCTCAATGGTTCATCCCTCAGTCTCTGCCATCATCGACACCAACTCGTTCCCAAGCTTCCAAATTCTTTTCCTCTTTGCAATACCCTATACTCTCTTCCTCCTGTCATCACCGTCTCTCGTACCATCATGGAACGTCCATTCCTTCCTTTCTGTTTCCCGAAACATCGAAACCCTGCGGCAGCTGTGCAGCCCATGGGCTACAAATAGCCGCGTTCCATGGGACGCGTTAAACGATGGTTAAACCCGTTATCCTAAGAAGCGTTAGAAGGCATCCTCCATCTTTGGTGGTCGGGGTGCTCGCCCTGCCGGGAATCCAGCGGGCCAGCAGTTCACTCGAGAACTGCTCGCAGGGTTTATTGACGGCTCACAGGCTCTCGCGAGTTTACGGCGCCTCGTCCAACCACGGCTAACCGTGTTATAAAAGAGGACGGAAGGAACTGCAAGTTAATCCACTGGCAGCGAAGATTGGATTGAACTTGGCCCGCGACGATACAGATTCTTTATCGGCTTAATGCAATATTATAGAGAGCAGCCGGGCCGTTTCGCAGCGGTGGTTTTAAGCTCTGCCTCGCCAGGTTAGCATGATGCACTACGCAGGTGATCAAAGTATTTAGAACGCCCGCTGGAAATTGTGCGCGCGGTATCGAATGGAGGGTGCGAAATCTAGTTTGCGCGGAAATATGATTAGGACCCGAGTCTCTGGGTGCTTTAGCGTGAAACTTTATTTCCTGCTTCTTACGCTTCTTTAGCGAGTCATTTTCCCCTTGTTACAGC